>NC_133332.1:217021918-217257537 GCF_042186555.1 Aquarana catesbeiana
CGCGTATTCAAAAACGGGAACCGGATTTTTCGGGACATTTCCCGGGACACCACAAATCCGGGAATGAAGTCCAAGTCCCGGGAATGTCCCGGGAAATCCGGGACAGTTGGCAGCTATGACATGTGTAAAAGGGAAGACCTATATTACACGCCTCAAGTGCAACTCTCAAGTCTACAGCCCAAACACATTCAGACATGAGCCTACTATAAACAGCAATGCCACAGAAAAAAAGCATTCAAAATACACCTGCAAGCTGGTAACAGATTTTACCTTTCTAAAGCAACAGTTAGGCTAAAAACGTTTGCAGCAGCTCCTGTTTAACTGAGGCAAAAATCACAACATCCTGACAGAGACCAATCAAAACGCTGTGTAATATTCCAATAAAATAAAAGCCATACAAATACCATAAACAGCAGCAGCAGCACATAAAAGCAAGCAATAATCAACAGCAGAACAATCATACTTTCCGACGGCAGGAAGTGCCAGCATCCATCGGCGCAGCCTGTCCATTGGACACCGCTGCAATCCAGGAAACTGACCAGACTCACTCCCAGGATATCCGGCAGCTTTTGCCAACATGCTTGTACACTACCTACCTTTGTGAGTACCTTTTTACAGTTTTATTAAACTCCATGTTTTTTACTGCACTTAGAGTGGCGCCTTTGTTTCATTTTCAGAGTGCATATAACACGCACCCTAACATTAAGAGGGAAGTTTCAGGAAAAAAACTTCCCACAGTCCCCTGCTCAGTACACAGCCCCCCTGCACAGTACACAGCCCCCCTGCACAGTACACAGACCCCTTTCCCTGCACAGTACACCAACCCCCTGCACAGTACACAGACCCCTTTCCCTGCACAGTACACAGACCCCCTGCACATAACACAGCCCCCTTTCCCTGCACAGTACACAGACCCCCTGCACATAACACAGCCCCCTTTCCCTGCACAGTACACAGACCCCCTGCACATAACACAGCCCCCTTTCCCTGCACAGTACCAGTGGCGTAGCGTGGGTTGTCAGCACCCGGGGCAAGGCGAGTAATTTGCGCCCCCTAACCTGTGGGCTTTTAGCACCCAAGAATGGGGGCCCAGGTTCCTCCACTCACAGCCTGAGCCTCTGATTGGCCGCCTGCAGCCTTTTATTAATGGTTAGATCTGAGATATCTCTTTGATTACAGTAGTCAAAGAGATATCTTCTCAGTATCAGCCAATACTGCGGGCAGCCAATCAGAGGTCTAGGTTGTAAATAACAAGGAGCACCTTATATACAGCAGAGCAGGCAGCCAATAGTAACCCAGACGTAAGGGTTGTGCATATTATTTAATGCTAGACATACTACAGGAGACAGTCAGAAACTGCAGGCATACTATAGGAGATGGTCAGAGACTGCAGACATACTACAGGAGATGGTCAGAGACTGCAGACATACTACAGGAGATGGTCAGAGACTGCAGACATACTACAGGAGATGATCAGAGACTGCAGACATACTACAGGAGATGATCAGAGTCTTAATAGAGCATTGTTAAATACTACTTGTGCATTCTGCGCAGAGTGCAGAGTTCAGGAGTGCAATATGTACAGAGTTTATGAGTGTACTGCGTACAGGGTACAAAGATCAGGAGTGTGCTATATACAAAGTGCAAAGATCAAGATTATGCTACATACCAAAAATCAGGAGTACCCTATATACAGAGTGTAAAGTTTAGGAGAGCGCTAGGTACAGAGTTCAGAGTGCAATTCATACAGAGTGAAGAGCTCAGGAGTGTACTGCATACACCGTGCAGAATTCGAGCTATGTACAGAGTGCAAAGATTAGGAGTGTGCTAAATACAAAGAGAAAAGATTAAGATTCTACTACGCACTGAGTGCAAAGATCAGGACTGTCCTATGTACTGAGTGCAGGATTCAGGAGTGCACTACATACAGAGTGAAGAGTTCAAAAGTGCAAATAGTTCAGGAGAGCGCTACGCAGAGTGAGCAGAGTTCAGAAGTGCACTGCATAGAGAATGCACTGCAGAGTTCATGACTGTGCTACGTACAGATTGCAGGGCTCAGGAATGCATGTCTCACAGGACAGTTTACAACTCCCCTTCCAGTACAGAGCTGTCCTCCCACCCCCAAATCCTCTCTTCCCCACCTACAAAGTATCAGGAGAGGGGCTGCTACAGAAGTGCAGCTACAGCTTACAGTAGGAGTGCAATGTTGTTAGGTGGGGAGAGGGGGCGTTAGTGCAATGAGGGGGTATAGGCAATGATATTGGTGCTAAGTTAATAGGGCATTGATGCTAAATGGGGGGGGGGGGGGGCAATGTGCTAATTTCTAACTTGGGGGAGAGTTGGAATATTATAAGTATAAGGATAAGTAGGCGGGACAGGAGGGACATTGGGAATAAGTGGGGGGATGTTTGGGATAAGTGAAGAGGGAGGGGTTACTTGGGATAAGTGGAGGATATTGGGGATACATGGGAGGAGAGGAGAAACCTTTGGGATAAGTGGCGGGACAGGAGGGACATTGGGGATAAGTGGGGGGAGAGGAGGGGCATTGGGGATAAGTGGGGGGAGAGGAGGGGCATTTCGAATAAGTGGGAGGGGAGGGGGGACATTTAGGATAAGTGAGGATAAGTGGGATAATGTGGGGATAAGTGGGGGGACAGGAGGAACATTGGAGGGACAGGAGGGACATTGGGGGGAATGGGAGGGACCATGAGGATAAGTGGGAGGACAGGAGGGACACTGAGGATAAGTGGGAGGAGGGGAGGGACATTGAGGATAAGTGGGGGGAGAGGAGGAACATTTGGAATAAGTAAGAGGAGGGACATTGGGGATAAGTGGGGGGACAGGAGGGACATTGGGGGACAGGAGGAACATTGGAGGGACATTGGGGGACAGGAGGGACATTGGGGGGGGCGGGAGGGAGATTGAGGATAAGTGGGAGGATAAGTGGGAGGACAGGAGGGACATTGGGGGAAATGAGGAACATTGGAGGGACATTGGGGGGACAGGAGAGACACTGAGGATAAGTGGGGGGAGAGGAGGAACATTTGGGATAAGTGAGAGGAGAGGAGGGGCACTGGGGATAAGTGGGGGGACAGGAGGAACATTGGAGGAACAGGAGGGACATTGAGGATAAATGGGGGGACAGGAGGGACATTGAGGATAAGTGGGGGTACTAGAGGGACATTGGGGGGACAGGAGGGACATTGGGGATAAGTGGGGGACAGGAGGGACATTGGGGGACAGGAGGAACATTGGGGGGGGACGGGAAGGACATTGAGCATGAGTAGGAGGATAGGAGGGACATTGGGGGACAGGAGGAACATGGGGGGGGGGGGCGGGAGGGACATTGAAGATAAGTTGAAGGACAGCAGGGACATTGGGGGACAGGTGGAACATGGGGGGGCGGGAGGGATATTGAGGATAAGTGGGAGGACAGGAGGGACATTGGGGGACAGGAGGGACATCAGGGATAAGTGGGGGACAGGAGGAACATGGGGGGGGGCAGGAGGGACATTGAGGATAAGTGGGAGGACAGGAGGGACATGAGGAACATTGGGGGGGCGGGAGGGACATTGAGGATAAGTGGGAGGACAGGAGGGACATGGGGGGGGGGCAGGAGGGACATTAAGGATAAGTGGGGGGCAGGAGGGACATTGGGGGACAGGTGGAACATGGGGGGGCGGGAGGGATATTGAGGATAAGTGGGAGGACAGGAGGGACATTAGGGGACAGGAGGAACATGGGGGGGACGGACGGGAGGGACGTTGAGGAATATTCGGGGGGGCGGGAGGGACATTGGGGGACAGGAGGGACATTGGGGATAAGTGGGGGGCAGGAGGGACATTGGGGGACGAGAAGAATATTCGGGGGGGAGGGAGGGACATTGGGGGACAGGAGGGACATTGGGGATAAGTGGGGGGCAGGAGGGACATTGGGGGACAGGAGGAACATGGGGGGGACAGGAGGGACATTGGGGGACAAGAGGAATATTTGGGGGGCAGGGGGGACATTGGAGGACAGGAGGAATATTGGGGGGCGGGAGGGACTTTGAGGATAAGTGGGAGGACAGGAGGGACATGGGGGGGCAGGAGGGACATTGAGGATAAGTGGGGGACAGGAGGGACATTGGGGGACAGGAGGGACATTGGGGATAAGTGGGAAGCAGGAGGGACATTGGGGGACAAGAGGAATATTCAGGGGGGGCGGGAGAGACATTGGGGGACAGGAGGGACATTGGGGATAAGTGGGGGGCAGGAGGGACATTGGGGGACAAGAGGAATATTCAGGGGGGGGCAGGAGGGACATTGGGGGACAAGAGGAATATTCGGGGGGACAGGAGGGACATTGGGGATAAGTGGGGGGCAGGAGGGACATTGGGGGACAGGAGGAATATTGGGGGGGCGGGAGGGACATTGAGGATAAGTGGGAGGACAGGAGGGACATTGGGGGACAGGAGGGACATTGGGGGACAAGAGGAACATTGGGGATAGGTGGGGGGCAGGAGGGACATTGGGGGACAAGAGGAATATTCGGGGGGACAGGAGGAACATTGGGGATAAGTGGGGGGCAGGAGGGACATTGGGGGACAGGAGGAATATTGGGGGGGCGGGAGGGACATTGAGGATAAGTGGGAGGACAGGAGGGACATTGGGGGGCGGGCAGGAGGGACATTTGAGATAAGTGGGGGAGAGGGTGATGCTCTGTGTATGTGAAGTGTACATCTGTTTCACATACCGCAGTTCACTTGGTCAGGAAGATCCGGTTCCCCGGAGATGTTATCATTGCATGTGGGGTAGAGCTGGACTGGCTGCCGCACTGTAGAAATGGGAGATCCAGTCAAGAGCGGCGGAGGAGAAGACAGCAACGGTTCACACAGTAAGGCGGAGGCGGGACTCCTGGAGCAATCCTGCCCTGCCACCGCACGTGACCCCGTTCATCCAATCACCGGGCACCCGCTGCCCATGCCGGAACCTGGTGGACGGAGCACAGCCAGTGACACCGTCCGTACACAGCATTTGGACGGAGTGTCACTGGCACCTGATGCTGCGCGCCCCCAAATTTTGCGCCCGGGGCCACGGCACCCCCCGCACCCCCCACGCTACGCCACTGCACAGTACACAGACATCTGCATAGTACACAGACCCCTTTGCCTGCATATCACACAGGCCTCTTTCTTTATAAAGCCCTGCTGCACTCCCAGGAGACCCCCAGTCTCCTGGGAAAGAATACTCTAAGGTTGAGAAAACATCACTGCCAGGCCTTTCTCATACACCGCTCCTCCTGTGTCACTCATTGTAAATCAAAGCTTCTAAATACCCCAATTAACGCTGTTCTTCGTGACCTGCTCATGTGACTGCTCTCCTCTGCTGTTTCATTGATGGTCACATGACCGCTCTCCTCCTGCAATCAAAGACTACACTCGGGAAGGAGGTGGAGCGGGAGGAGGAGAGTGGCCAGACAGAGCGGCTTTAATTGAGGTATTAAGAGACTTCCATTTATATTGAGAGTGACACACGAGAAGCTGTGCATGAGAAAGGGCTGGCAGTAATGTTTTCTCAACTTTAAAGTATGCTGGCAGCGCTGTCCCAGGGCCAGGAGAGGCGGTACAGCTGGCCTGACACCCGGGGCGGACCGCCCGATCCCTGCCCCCTGTTGGTAAAAAAACATTTATCGGCGTATTCGTATAACATGCAGGCATGGTTTTTATTCTACATATACATAAATATATAGAAATTAATAAAAATATCATGGCTAATCGGGGGCCCTTGCACACGTGGGGCCCTAGGCTGCAGCCTAGACCAGCCTGTGCATTAATCTGCCCTTGAGCGCAGTCCATCCTCACCACTAGAGGCTCTGGTGAACACCTGCTGGCTCTTAGACTCCGCGCCCTGGGGAATCTTATGCTCTAGCTCCCAGTGGGATCCGTGTTGGTGCTCCAGTGCACCTGCCTTCCTGAACCACCCAGAGTTCCATCCACAGCAGTCAGCCGTAGGGTCCACTACCTTAGCAGTGCACTCCTGACTCCAACGGTGTGCATCTGTCACCTGGACTCAGGAGACCTGACAACTGGTTTTCAGACTTAAGGTCCTCATGGCTGACCCATTTCCTCAAGGTGGCAGGGAGTGCACGCAAATAACGGTCCATGACCACACGCTCCATAATTTTGGGGCCTGACAAATTCTCTGGCTGCAGCCACTTCTTGGTGAGGTGTATCAAGTCATACATCTGGGAGCAGGGTGGCTTGTCAGTACTGTATGCCCACTGATGCACCCGCTTAGCCCGGACTGCAATGGTGACGCCCTGGCGTACAAGTATCTCAGCTTTCAGTGTCTCATAGTCCTGGGCAGCATCTGGTTCCTTCTGGGGTTCTCCTGTTAGAAAGGGTGATAGCAGTCCTGCCCATTGCTCTTTTTGCCATCCTTCCCGAACAGCAACTCTTTCAAAAGTTGCGAGGTAAGCTTCCACATCATCTGCAGTTAATAGCTGGCATGTGACATTTTCTGTTCCACTGGCAACGAACCTGCGGACCCCTTCTTTAATTCCACCAGGGCCTCCACAAACTGGCTATTCCCCTCCTGCTGCTGACAGTTGGTTTCCTGCTGGTTTGCAGTGGCCTGCAGCAAGGCTCTTAACACATCCTCCATCTTTCCACTTGTTCAGGTAGATGCCTGCCCAAATCCACCATATGTCAGGGGTGAGCTCAATGGGGATCACCTCCCCTGGGAAAAAGTCTAAGTCCAAACGGCAAGTTTCTTAAAATCTGACTTGTGGCCAGTTTTTTGTTTTTTTTTAAAGGTTGCATAAAAATAACAAAAACAGAAAATAAATCCTTGCCATCCAGGCACTAACTGAAGGTTTCTAGCTCACAGGTGAAGGGCTTCTCCCAGTCACTCACAAAACAAAGATAATGCAAACCTTTTCTCTCACAAAGCAAACTTCACATGAGCGGCTCTCTCCGGTTTTGGCGTCCTGAGTCCCAGGCCAAGAGCAACTCTTTGCTCCAGTCCTGCTTTATTTATACCACCTGTTGGTGTACACAAGTGGACCGTGAAATCTGGTCCGGAACCAACCCTGCCAAGGTGGCTGGTAAAACCCGGACCAGATTCCATGTTAGTTCTCTGTAAATGAACGCATGCAAGGTGAAACATAGCATCCTTCAATCACCTCGCCTTTCATAATGTCACAGTGTCTGTATACAGTGCCTTAAAAAAGTATTCATACCCCTTGACATTTTCCACATTTTGTCAGGTTACAACCAAAAATGTAAATGTGTTTTATTGGGATGTAATGTGACAGACCAACACAAAGTGACACATAATTGTGAAATGGAAGGAAAATGATACATGGTTTTCATTTTTTTTTACAAATAAATATCTGAAAAGTGTGGCGTGCATTTGTATTCAGCCCCCTTTACTCTGATACCCCTAACTAAATACTAGTGGAAGCTTTAAACATCTCACGGAGTACTGTTCAATCCATCATCTAAAAATGGAAAGAGTATGGCACAGCTGCAAACCTACCAAGACATGGCGGTCCGCCCAAACTGACAGGCTAGGCAAGGAGAGCATTAATCAGAGAAGCAGCCAAGAAGCCATGTTACTGGAGGAGCTGTATAGATCCTCAGGTCAGGTGGGAGAATCTGTCCACATGACAACTATTAGTCATGCACTCCCTGAATCTGGCCTTTATGGAAAAGTGGCAAGAAAAAAGGCAATGTTGAAAGAAAGCCATAAGAAGTCCCATTTGCAGTTTGCGAGAAGCCATGTGGGGGACACAGCAAATAGGTGTAAGAAGGTGCTGTGGTCAGATGAGACCTAAATTGAACTTTTTTGGCCTAAAAGCAAAACGCTGTGTGTGGTGGAAAACTAACACTGCAAATCACCCTGAACACACCATCCTCACCATCCTCACCGTGAAACATGGTGGTGGCAGCATCATGTTGTGGGGATGCTTTTCTTCAGCAGGGACAGGGAAGCTGGTCAGAGGCGATTGGATGATGGATGGAGCCAAATACAGGGCAATAGAAGAAAACCTGTCTGCAAAAGACTTGAGACTGTGGTGAAGGTTCACCCTCCAGCAGGACAACAACTCTAAACATACAGCCAGAGCTACAATGAAATGGTTTAGATCAGAGCATATTCATGTGTTAGAATGGCCCAGTCAAAGTCCAGTCCTAACTCCAATTGAGAATCTGTGGCAAGACTTGAACATTGCTGTTCACAGATGCTCTCCATCCAATGTGACAGAGCTTGAGCTATTTTGCAAAGAAGAATGGGCAAAAATGTCCCTCTCTAGATGTGCAAAACTGATAGAGGCTTCCCCAAAAAGACTTGCAGCTGTAATTGCAGTGAAAGGTGATTCTACAAAGTATTGACTCAGGCGGGGCTGGATACAAATGCACGCCACACTTTTCACATAATACATTTTGAAAACCAATTATCATTTTCCTACCACCTGACCAGTGCCCATCTATGCAGCCTCACCAGTGCCTATCTATGCAGCCTGACCAGTGCCCATCTATGCAGCCCCACCAGTGCCCATCTGTGCAGCCCCAACAGTGCACATCTATGCAGCCCCACCAGTGCCCATCTATGCAGCCTCACCAGTGCCCATCTATGCAGCCTCACCAGTGCCCATCAATGCAGCCCCACCAGTGCCCATCTATGCAGCCCCACCAGTGCCCATCTATGCAGCCTCACCAGTGCCCATCAATGCAGCCTGACCAGTGCCCATCAATGCAGCCTAACCAGTGCCCATCAATGCAGCCTCACCAGAGCCCATCTATGCAGCCTCACCAGAGCCCATCTATGTAGCCTGACCAGTGCCCATCAATGTAGCCTGACCAGTGCTAATCTATGCAGCCTCACCATTGCCCATCTATGCAGCCTCCCCAGTGCCCGTCTATGCAGCCTCACCAGTGTCCGTCTATGCAGCCTCACCAGTGCCCATCTATGCAGCCTCACCAGTGCCCATCTATGCAGCCTCATCAGTGCAGGGTATCAGAGAGAAGAGAGGAAGAGGCAAGCCGGCCGGATCATCACACAGGTCGGCGTCGCCTGCTGTTTCAGCTTTAATTCAAATCGCTGGGCGCCCACCGTCACACAAGTCCTGCCTCCTGGATAGCCTCCTACCTATGATAGACAGCACATGTCCCAGCATTGGACAAGTGTGCTGTCTATCAATGAAGCCAAACCAGGAGGTGGGACTTTGTGTGATGGCGGGCACCCAGTGATTCAAATTAAAGCTGTCATATCTGGCGAAGCCGGCCTGACACCCCCCAGTGTGTGGCACCTGGGGCAGAC
Source organism: Aquarana catesbeiana (assembly GCF_042186555.1). Lineage (NCBI taxonomy): Eukaryota > Metazoa > Chordata > Amphibia > Anura > Ranidae > Aquarana > Aquarana catesbeiana. Next base: position 217,031,221 of record NC_133332.1, read on the forward strand.
CACCCCCCGTTAGTATGCCACTGGCTTCGGCGCCCCCCTCTGCCTCAGCACCCGCCCAGGATCAGCCCTGCACCTAGCGCCGCCCCTGCCTGCCAGGGACAAAACCAGGGACAGACTTGCTCCGAGGACAGTATCTTCAGTCGGGGGACTGTCCCCGGAAACCGGGGGTTTCTGGTCACCCTAGGGCAGTGATGGCGAACCTTGGCACCCCAGATGTTTTGGAACTATATTTCCCATGATGCTCATCTACACTGCAGAGTGCATGAGCATCATGGGAAATGTAGTATCAAAACATCTGGGGCCAAGGTTCGCCATCACTGCCCTAGGGTATAGCGTTCAGCAGCATTATCTCACCATGAGCGCAAATTTTTCTTATACTGTGATAGGACTCGTTTACACAAGAATTAGCTTCTTAGGCCCGGTTTACACTGCTGCGACTTCAAAACCGACATTACAGCGGGACTTTGGCACGACTTGCATATGACTTCTTCAACAAAAGTCAATGCAAGTCGTGCCAAAGTCAGACCAAAAGTAGCGCAGGAACCTTTTTCTAAGTTAGAGCAACTCAAGCCACTCCTATTAGAAAAGTTCCATTGCACTAAATGGTGCACGACTTCTCATGCAACATGTGCTCTCAAAGTCGGAGCACATGTTGCATCAGTGTGAACAGAGGCTAAAAAATTATCTGCAATGGCTTACCTGTTAGATGGAACCAGTCTATAAAAGAATATTGTGCCACCAAAACGTAATATTTATGGCCCCATAGTGGAATGCAGTCTCTAGGGTGCGTAGTGCACAGTCACAGCAAACAATCCCAACTGTCACTAATATATAATAATGTCATATAGACAGTTCCAATGCCAAGTCCAGGTGAGGAAGTGAACAAGAGAGTCACCAAGGAAATTGATTCACAGAAAAAGTCCTTGGTAAAATCAACCTTCTTTATTGTAAAAAAGAAAGCAACCCCTTACATGAAGGAATGACAAGCCAGCTGCTCAGTGATCTGTGTGCTATACCTAGTGTTGAGGTCCCGCTCCACCTGTGGCCACCAGGGGGCTCTGGAAGAAACACACTGTGCACTGCCAACCCTAGAGACTGCATTGTGCTATATAGAGCCATAATTATTGTTTTTTTGGTGGCACAATATTCTATTATAGACTGGTTCCATCTAACAGGTGTTAGCGCTAGTATTAGTTTGTTTGGTTTCCCTCTTTCCGCATCTAGTCTCCTTTGGATTTCACTCCAGCAGCACCTCCTCATAGGAGGGGCATTCTCTTATCATATGAGCTTTCAAGATTTTTATTTTTGCATACGATTTATGGTTTGATACGTTTTTGGTTCAAGTTAGAATAGCTGGCTTGAATCTGATTGATGGCTGTGAGAAATTTCTACATTATCATTATTTATTATTATACAGGATTTATATAGCGCCAACAGTTTACGCAGTGCTTTACAACTTGAGGGTAGACAGTACAAATACAATACACTTTATTACAGTAGGAATCAGAGGGCCCTGCTCCTTTAGAGCTTACAATTAGGTATTGTGTATGCAAAAGACAGTAAGGAGTCTGCAGAGGGTGTTTTTTAATTCCTCTTCTACCTCACAAACCAGGTTCCCAGATCACCAGATTACTGACAATTGGGAATGATTTCAGGTATTTTTGGACCTGAGATGCCTATGATTGGCTGTCCGCTTTGACATCTTCCTCTGCAGGATAGCTTCAGAGGCTCTGAAGAAGAAGAAGGTCCTTCGAAACAGGTCAGCCAGCAGGGTACTATTCAAGACCCCTCACCTTGGTCTGGTAGTCCAAGCTACCTGTGAGAGACTAGCCACCCATGTGGCTTGATGAGCAGGTTTACATATTCATGTTTGTGAGTAGACATCTTTATGGTTTTATTAGATATTTTTGTTAAATTTGTTGGATAATGCACTAGGCCAGTGCACCCTCTCTTGTTACTTATATTCCAGGGCGACCCCAGTCCTAAAGGGCAGCAAGGCATCTAAGGGATTATCCGGTATTTGACCTATCCATACAGCACTATTGAGACAGTTCACTGATGCGCAGGAGTATGTTGTTCTATTTGTTGGTAAGATTCAGACTCATGTCCGAACCTGCCTTAGTTCATCCCTACTAACAGTAGGGAGGGAAATAGATTGGTGCACTACAGCAGTGGTTGGATGGAAAGCTACAGTACTGAAGGTAGGAAATGCTTCTTGTACACATCTCAGGGTTTTATATTCAGTTTTGACTAGTGTGTACCTTAAGGGGATGGTAAAAGGTTAAGGATCAGGGACATTTTTGACTTTTGACATTTCAGTACTTCTTTCAGTACTGAAAATCCATCCCCAACAATTAGCGTACCAGTAAACCAGTTCCTTTTAGTGATTTGTACAATTTGTTACAAGCAGCATTACAAAAACAGCCATTACAATTGTGGCCTCCTATGGAGTGGTGAAGGGGGTGATCTGTTCCTGGGAAGTTACCTGCAATCATCAGTGAACACACCCTGTGTAACCTGCCAGGTGTGCGATACCTGCCAGACATTGCCTGCCTAGCCCGTGCACACCGCGTGATACTGTGGGAAAACCTCCAATTTTTTCTGAGGCCAGAAAAAGTCCAAGAGGTACAGAGGAATGATAACCATCTGCTGGCTGAGACTTCTTTCAGGCTCCAGATAACACAATAACAAGCTGCCAGTACATTGTCCTTTACTTGTTTACTGAGTCAAAGGAAAGTAAAGATAACGCAGTGGCTGCTAGTGTCTTGAGACTTAATGCACACCTGTCAGGGCGACATACAAGGGCGGCCGCTGCTGAGCTAATACAAATGCTGCCTGCTTGTTATGCTGATCCTCTGGCTTCAATACTTTTTGAGCTACTGGCCCAGAGCAAGCAAACCTGAGAATGAGAGAACAGTCTAAAAACTTTTTTTTTGCGTACTTGTTCCAAGTCAGTAACTCAAAAGTCCAGAGGATCAGCATGACAGCTAGACAACTTTCAGAAGAAGAACTCAGTAAGAGCCACTTCTTTGTTCCTCTTTGGTAAGGATGAGATCCGGCGTGTTTGCATGCTGAACGTGCCGAGCCCGCCAGGAAGTCGGCACGGCGCAGCGCTAATCACAATCAGTGAGAAATTTCCCGATGTGCGGCTGCAGAGATCGGGAAATGTCTCCCTACCTGTGATTACCGCTGCACCGTGCCGACTTCCTGGCGGGCTCAGGCACGACCAGCATGCGAACACGCCCGAGGCTCATTCTTACTCTTTGGACAGGTTTCCTTTAAAGCAAAAGAGGGAAGACACATTAAGGAGTCAATGCTGCTCACCCCAATATGGACAAAAAAAATGGAAAAAGGTCCCCCGAGCGGGGTTTTTAGGCAGCTAACCATAGATATGAACAAGGCATTAAATAAAATATTATATTAAAGTGCTTTATTGAAGGGTAATGAATGAATGTAACATATAAATATAAATTGGGAGCTCCAGTGGGAAAATACCCATACCAAATACATATAATAGCAAACATAGGTTATACACAGCATATGATAAGGCTATTGCATAACAATCCTGACGCGTTTCGACCCATGAATTTTGGGGTCTCTTCAGAGGATGAGTTTGCTACAAAAAAGAAGAAAAATTTATAACAGTATGTCCAGCTTATTTAAAAGAATTACAGCATAGGCAAGTTTGTTTAGCAACACTTTGCACATAATTACCACTGAGTTTGGATGTACCCCTCGATCAGAGCCTCCCCACACAGCAGCCAGACCATCCAGTGTGCCCGCACGTAGCAGTACCCCAGGAAGAAGGGGGAACAGGAATCCACTTGATATGGCTTGCAAGGAGTCACACGTATAATTGCCCCCCTACCAACACACCACTGGGGGGTGGGGCCGGAACCTACGAAAATTGTCAGAGCGTTAGCTCCTGAATATACCCATATAAGTTAGTAGTTAGATTTAACTATTGGGCGGTCAGAAAGTATTGTAATAATCTATTGCAACTTGAATTGATAATGTGAAGGATAATAGAATGAGTGGAGTGACTATATTGGTATAACCAATATAGAATATGTCAGGGATGACCTTGTCCTTAAATGCTGACAATGGCAGTGATAGGAAGAGAGGTGAAGGATGTGCACAGTGAATGTGATGTGTGAATTTGAGGAAAAAGTGCATGATATTGCCAAGTATCTAAGTTTACGGCATCCAAAGCTAGTGTGCACAAAAATCAAAATTAAATATAAGTAAAATATTATTCTATGGGGTCTGACAAAGCATTGATAATCAGAGGTATCATAAGTTCTTACTCACTCCTACTGTTGAGGAAAAGAGTCTGGCCGTCCAAGGAGGAAGTGGAGGGATCACACCCAAATCCACCCTCATTAAATAGTGTCCTTAATTAGTACTGAAATTAACAACAGGTATCGTTTCTTCCGCCCCTTAACCCCGGAGTGTAGAGGGAGACTATGGCCGCCATTGGCAGGCCTCGTGTGGCTCCCTCGGCATCCATCAAGGCGAAGCCCCGACATCTGTCGTCACCTTCGCCGTAAAATACGTGACACCATGAGGCCGCACGCACATGCGACCCGCACATGCGCGCACACCGCACGCAATGTCCGAAGGTGATGAGGGATGCCGCCGGCAGGGTAATCACACCCGTGGGCGGCCAACCCGGGAATCCGGGCATCCACGGGGAGAGACAAGGGGAGCGCAGGTAACTGAGCTCCCCACCCTGCCGGGAAGACACATCAGGGAACGTGATCCCCGACCCAGGGAGCATGCAACAGTGCAGGCATCACAGGGGCCCCGATGGCGCAAGCTGCAAGCGGGGAGGCGCCGATCGAGAGGCACACAAACGAGCTCACATATGCGATTTGTGAAAAACAACAAATGACAAAAGTTTTCTACATAATTATGTAGTAATTATGTAGAAAACTTTTGTCATTTGTTGTTTTTCACAAATCGCATATGTGAGCTCGTTTGTGTGCCTCTCGATCGGCGCCTCCCCGCTTGCAGCTTGCGCCATCGGGGCCCCTGTGATGCCTGCACTGTTGCATGCTCCCTGGGTCGGGGATCACGTTCCCTGATGTGTCTTCCCGGCAGGGTGGGGAGCTCAGTTACCTGCGCTCCCCTTGTCTCTCCCCGTGGATGCCCGGATTCCCGGGTTGGCCGCCCACGGGTGTGATTACCCTGCCGGCGGCATCCCTCATCACCTTCGGACATTGCGTGCGGTGTGCGCGCATGTGCGGGTCGCATGTGCGTGCGGCCTCATGGTGTCACGTATTTTACGGCGAAGGTGACGACAGATGTCGGGGCTTCGCCTTGATGGATGCCGAGGGAGCCACACGAGGCCTGCCAATGGCGGCCATAGTCTCCCTCTACACTCCGGGGTTAAGGGGCGGAAGAAACGATACCTGTTGTTAATTTCAGTACTAATTAAGGACACTATTTAATGAGGGTGGATTTGGGTGTGATCCCTCCACTTCCTCCTTGGACGGCCAGACTCTTTTCCTCAACAGTAGGAGTGAGTAAGAACTTATGATACCTCTGATTATCAATGCTTTGTCAGACCCCATAGAATAATATTTTACTTATATTTAATTTTGATTTTTGTGCACACTAGCTTTGGATGCCGTAAACTTAGATACTTGGCAATATCATGCACTTTTTCCTCAAATTCACACATCACATTCACTGTGCACATCCTTCACCTCTCTTCCTATCACTGCCATTGTCAGCATTTAAGGACAAGGTCATCCCTGACATATTCTATATTGGTTATACCAATATAGTCACTCCACTCATTCTATTATCCTTCACATTATCAATTCAAGTTGCAATAGATTATTACAATACTTTCTGACCGCCCAATAGTTAAATCTAACTACTAACTTATATGGGTATATTCAGGAGCTAACGCTCTGACAATTTTCGTAGGTTCCGGCCCCACCCCCCAGTGGTGTGTTGGTAGGGGGGCAATTATACGTGTGACTCCTTGCAAGCCATATCAAGTGGATTCCTGTTCCCCCTTCTTCCTGGGGTACTGCTACGTGCGGGCACACTGGATGGTCTGGCTGCGGTGTGGGGAGGCTCTGATCGAGGGGTACATCCAAACTCAGTGGTAATTATGTGCAAAGTGTTGCTAAACAAACTTGCCTATGCTGTAATTCTTTTAAATAAGCTGGACATACTGTTATAAATTTTTCTTCTTTTTTGTAACTCATCCTCTGAAGAGACCCCAAAATTCATGGGTCGAAACGCGTCAGGATTGTTATGCAATAGCCTTATCATATGCTGTGTATAACCTATGTTTGCTATTATATGTATTTGGTATGGGTATTTTCCCACTGGAGCTCCCAATTTATATTTATATGTTACATTCATTCATTACCCTTCAATAAAGCACTTTAATATAATATTTTATTTAATGCCTTGTTCATATCTATGGTTAGCTGCCTAAAAACCCCGCTCGGGGGACCTTTTTCCATTTTTTTAGGTTTCCTTTAAAGGGCCAGTCCACCCAACTGATACTTTAACATTTGGTAGATACTAGAGAATAGAGATGGGCTCTAGGGATGAGCCAAACACCCCCCAGTTGGGTTCGCACCAGAACATGCGAACAGACAAAAGATTTGTGCGAACACTGTTAAAGTCTATGGAACACGAACCTGAAAAGTGTTCATTTTAAAGGCTTATATGCATGTTATTGCCATGAAAAGTGTTTGAGGACCTGGGTACTGCCTCAGGGGACATGTATCAATGCAAAAAAAGGTTTTAAAACAAACGTTTTTTTCAGGTGCAGTGATTTTAATAATGCTTAAAGTGAAACAATAAAAATGAAATATTCCTTTAAGTATCGTGCCTGGGGGGTCCCCTTAGTGTGCCTGTAAAGTGGTGCATCTTTCACATGTGTTTAACTGTGCCGCCGCAAAATTTAAATTTCTAAAGGAAAAAATGTCATTTAAAATTGCTTGCGGTTGTAATGTATTGTCGGCTACCAGCATTATAGATGAAAAATCAATGAAAAAAAAAATCAATGAAAATCACGGCGTGCGCCCCCCCAGGCCACACCAGGGTCTTCAGATCTGGTATGGATATTAAGGGGAACGCCACGCCAAAATGTAAAATAAAATGGCGTGGGGGTCCCCCCAAAGTCCATACCAGGCCCTTCAGGTCTGGTATGGATTTTAAGGGGAACCCCGCGCCAAAATGTAAAAAAAAAATGGCATGGGGTCCCCCCCAAAATCCATACCAGACCCTTATCCGAGCAAGCCCCCCTCAGACCCTTGTCTGACATCACATGACATCAGAGGGGGGCGGGGTCACCGGCAACATCACCAGGTGGCCCCACCCTTGCCTATATAACAGCTGTCACAGCCAAGAGACAGCAGTTGGCGGGACGCCTCCCATCGAGGCAGAGCTTTTTTTTTTTCAACTTTTCGGGTCCGTCGGCGCTGTTATTGAAGATGGATGGACATCGCGGGACACTTTTTTTTTTAACCACTTCAACCCCTCAAAGCATTTGCCCCCTTCCGACCAGGCCATTTTTTGCGAAACAGCACTGCGTTGCTTTAACTGACAATTGCGCGGTCATGCAACGTTGTTTATACAGCGATCAGAGCTAAAAATAGCCATTAATTACTGTATAAATGTCAGGGAAGGGGTTAACACTAGGGGGAGATCAAGGGGTTAACTGTGTTCCCTAGGTGTGTTCTAACTGTAGGGGGATGGGACTGACTGCACAGCCATGCCAACCTGCCGCAGTATAACTGCGGCGGCTGGTTGGCTAGTGGTTAATAAAGGAATTGTCAAAAACTGTCTCCTGTCGTTTTTATTTTTTTGTCGATTGGGTAGGGGTACAATGTACCCCATACCCATTCACATAGGGGGGGCCGAGATCTGGGAGTCCCCTCGTTAAAGGGGGCTTCCAGATTCCAATAAGCCCCCACCCGCAGATCCCCACAACCACGGGCAAGGGTTGTGGGGATAAGGCCCTTGTTCCCATCAACATGGGGACAATGTGCTTTGGGGGGACCCTCCCCATGTTGAGGGCAAACGGCCTGGTATGGTTCAGGAGGGGGGCGCTCGCTCGCCCCCCCCTTCCTTTCGTGGCCTGCCATGGCTGCTTGCTTGGATAAGGGTCTGGTCTGGATTTTGGGGGGCCCCACGCCATTTATTTTTTTTACATTTTGGCGTGGAGTTCCCCTTAAAATCTATACCAGACCCAAAGGGCCTGGTATGGACTGGGGGGGACCCCATGCCATTTTTTTTCTTAATTCTGTCATAGGGTTCCCCTTAACCACATCAATACACTATATTATATACTGTACACTGCACTATATACCCTGCACTGTATTATATATACTACACTGACTGCACTATATACTCTGAACTGCAGTATATATACTATACGGACTTCACTAAATACTCTGCAGAAAAATTGGGTCTTAGGTGTTGGTGGTGTCAGAACACTAACTCCTCCTCACAGTTACTCTTGTTGGGGGCAGGAACGGGCGCTGCTGTTAAATATTATTTCAAAAACTGTAATTACATGCCCCTGTTGAACAGGGGCAGAAAAATTGGGCCTTTGGTTTTGGTGGTGCCAGAACACTGTAACCCCTCAAAGTTATTAATGTTGAGCGCAGGAACAGGCCCTGCTGTTAAATATTATTTCAAAAATTGTAATTACATGCCCCTGTTAAACAGGTACTCATTGATGGCCCTCTGCTATGGGTACAGTCGCTGCAGCATTGCTAATGTTGAGTTCCACCTGGTGGGCATGTCACAAATGAGGCGGTTAGTGGGCAGGTTGCATTCCCATTGAATGTCAGCCAGCCAAGCACTGGCATTGTATGACCGGCGGAAATGACCAGACTTTTCTGGCCTGTCTTTTCTTGTAAGCCTGGGTACCTGGTCAAGAAAGGCTGCACCACCAAATTCAGGACGTGTGCCAAACGTGGAACATGAGTCAAGTGTTCCTGTCATTGGGCAGAGAGAAGGTTGGTGCCATTGTTGTATACAACCATTCCTGGCTCAAGCTGCCGTGGCGTCAACCACCTCTGAGCCTGCCCCTGCAGAGCTGACAGAATCTCTGCCCCAGTGTTGCTTCTGTCCCATAGGCAGACCAACTGAAGCACCACATGAACCCTGTCCTGCATCGTTCCCAGCTGCCAGCAGAGTTACCCATTGCGCCGTGAAGGAAAGGTAACGTCCCTGCCCATGCCTGCTGGACCATGAGTCAGCGATAATATAAATCTTGCTGCTGACCGCCCTGTCCAACGAAGCAAAAACATTGCTTTCCACATAAAAGTAGAGAGCTGGAATGGCCTTACGTGAAAAGCCATTTTGGAACCTGCCACTGTGGTACAGCACATTCCACAAATTCACGAAAGGGGGCAGAGTCCACCAGCTGAAAAGGCAGCAATTGCATTGCTAGCAATTTGGCCAAGCTAGCATTTAGACTCTGAGCATGTGGATGGCTGGGACAGAATTTCTTTTTACGGTTCAGCAACTGGGTAGCAAAATTTGCCTGCTGAAATCAACTGGTGGTGTACTGCTAGCAGATTGGCCGAAAGTACTTGTGGCACCTATTGCTATACCTTCATTCCTCTCAGTGCAGGTTTTTGAGAGGTATAGTAGGGTTTGAGATCCCAGATGAGGAGAAAGGAGAAGTCTGCCTTTTTCTATGACGTGGGCCTTTAGGTGCTGTTGCCAATGGACTGCATGGCAGGTCATCTGTCCGGTCAAGCAAGTGGTGCCCAAGTGGCTGCTGTTCTGGCCACGCTTGATCGGCTTCAGACATAGGTTGCAAACAGCAACGGTGTGATCTGCTGCACACGTGTCCAAAAAAGCCCACACCAAGGAACTTTTGCAAGTCAGCAAGGAGTCAGCAGCGCCCTGCACCTGCGGAGCTCTGTGGTGTGATGCAATAGGGTGGCTGCCCTTAAGCTGCCCCTGGAGGACATCCTGCCTCATTGGAGTTGTGCCTCCTCCTCCTCACTTTCCTCCCCTCTTCTCTCAGGCACCCAAGTACAGTCAGTGACCTCATCATTCTCTCCCTCCTCCTCACTGGAGCAAACTTGGCAGTATGCTGCAGCTGGGGGAACATGACTGCCAGTTTCTTGTCCTTTTGTGGCACCCCCTCTCTCTAGGCTCACGTTACTCCCATCCTCAACCTGGGAACCAACATCAGAGCCTTCAAATTGCTGTGCATCCTCCAGCATCATGTAACTGACACTATGGTCAAATCATTCTGATGACTCCTCCGCGCATGATGGTGGGGCTACGGAAGGAGTACCTGTGGACAAGGAACCAGTGGAATAGGCCATTTGCCTTCCAGCTGCGTTGGAAGGCAAACTACTATGAACCTGGGTGACAGAGGATGAGGAGGATGAGGACGGCTTCGTTATCCACTCCACCAACTCTTCTGCATGTTGTGGCTCAATAACACAGCCAGCAGCAGAAAAAAGGACATGCGTTCCCCCACGGCCACCTGCTTGCCCTCTTTTAGTGGCCTGTGAGCGTTTGCCTCTCCTTGGTGGCCTTCAGGACATGATTTTTTTTTTTTTTTAAGACAGCACTACACTGTATTATATACTGTGTACACCACCTGAAGTGTATTAGAAACTGTACACACTGTATTATATACTGTGTAGACCGCCTGAAGTGTATTAGAAACTGTACACCACCAAGTATATAGGCTACACTGAATGCAGAGTATTATATATATATATATATATATATATATATATATATATATATATATATATCCGGATACATCCGGCCAGGAAGCTGACACTGCACGCGGCTAATCACAGGCAGTGAGACATTTCCCGGTTTGCAGCTGCACAGATCGGGAAATGTCTCACTGCCTGTGATTAGCACATTAGCAGTGTGTGTGTGCAGTGTGGACTTCCTGGCGGGATTGGGCACGTGGGATTTTGAACACGTCTGAGCCCATCTCTGTTAGAGAGTGAAACCTCTTGGCAGTTTGTTAGGACCCTTAGGGAGGTCTCTGCAATGGTTTCCCAGATCTGCACATCTGCTATGGCCAGGGCCGCTGATAAGGCAGTACAGCCAGCCCATCTGTACTAGGCTGGGGCCCCATCAGTTTTAAAAGGGGGCCCAGGCACCTGCCGAGCAGAAGAGCCGGCTGTACAGGCTCATTGGTGACACCGATCCTCTTGTGGTTCCCCCTGCAGCACTCCTCCTCTCTCTCCCTATAGCTACACTGCAGGAGGATCGGTTCTATTTTCTGAACCCCTACCTCCCTTCCACTGCTCTGATCACCCCCACCCTGCCTGCTGTCCGGGCCCTCCGTGTACTCTTTCCTTGCAGCACTGCTGGCTTTACTCCTGTCCTCTCCCTTCCGCTGGCAGCTGCTGAGGACACAAGGGGGGGGGGAGTCATTTCAGGATGCAGAGCAGGGGACCAGTAAATATGTCATATTTACCGGACCCTACCTTTAGTGAAAGAATGCAGAGTGAGCGATCGATACTGATCGCTCCTGTGTTCATTCATCACTGAGGCAAAGAAAATTGTGTTTATTATGCTTCAGTTTGTGAATGAGCAGAAAATAAATATTCATTCACCTGTGCAGCTGAGGCTATAGAGAAGGGGATGTTGGAATCTATGTCCTCTTTCCCTTTCTCTCTCTCTCAAAAGTGAGACATCAGGGGCCCCTTATATTTCACTAAAGCCCCCCAACAGGGCAGTTAAAAAATGTTAAAAAAAAAAAATTGTAAAATTAAAAAAAAATGTGCTTGCTGTCTGAAGGGCGATCCAAATGCTGACTTCGTTTGACAGGTGGTGAGGAGGCATACTGACTCCCCACTGCCTGCTTTAAACCCCCTAACACGTGTTGGGGCCCTGTCAGGTAGGATGTTTGGGCCCCATGATTTCTAACAGCAGCCCTCACTATGGCCATTATGAGAAGTTCCCACTGTTCCTGCTGGATTATTTGATTTGTATAATGGAGAATTTAACAAGAGGAGCTGAAACACCCAAAGGTCCCAGTCAGGAATTATGGCAGGGGGGATATATAGGAAGCCAGGGGTTGACTCAGTTCACCAGGCTTTAACTATATCTGATTTCAAAGCTGCATGTCAGTGCGACTCCAGGTGCGACTTGGAAGACATCTGTGCAGCTTCATGCACAGATGTCTATGCAAGTCGCACCCGAAATCGCCAAAAGTAGTGCAGGAAATACTTTTTCAAATTGATGCAGCACCACAAAGTCTGCGTCACACAGGTTTGAACAGTGCCTTTGCCGATAATAGGGTGCAACTTGTTATGCGATTTGACCTGTCAAATCACATGACAAGTTGCTCCAATGTGAACAAGGGCTCAAGGAAAGAAAATTGCATAATGTATGGCCTGCCTTAGACATCAGAGGACTATCAAATGTCCATTTCTAATCTAAATGGACAGCGGTGGTCACCTCTTGTGATAAGAATAGTGATTGGATTAATGTTTTTGGTGATAAAGACTGACAAAATATAACATTTTACACCATCAGGTGGAAGGAAAGAAAATCAAATAATCTATGGGCTGCCTAAACCTAAATTCCTGTGAACTGGCAGAAATTTGAGCCATGGGCTGCCCTGCCAAAACCACCCCAGTCAACAAACTTAGATTAAAATTCAAAGGATCTTGGTGGCAAAAAAGTCGGCCAGACAGTCACTGCTGCCAACCAGATGTAATCATTGTTTGGGTATTGTGACAGCCCTGGGTGCCGGCTATCAGAATATGGTAGCTGGATAACGGGAGATTCATCCATCCATGAAACAGCCTGGATGGGAGAATCTATATATTTCTCTCATTCAGCCCAGTGTATGGCCAACTATAGTAAAGCAAATGTAGAAAAAGAAGAGGTATGCAGTAGGTATAGGTGACATCATTGTTTGTATAGTTCTACAGGTAAGCCTGAGTATCAGATGAGGCTCAGTTCACAGGTGCACGACCATAATATTTGTTTTTCCCACTTGCATGTTCTTGTGTATTGTCTGAGCTGGCGTGTACTGCGTGCGAAAAAATAGCATCGTTATCTGTATTGTTTGGTATTTGTAGCAAAGTCCTTCAAGCTGCACTTCAGGAAAACTAAGATATCCTCCCTTGCAGTGTTGCTGCACTAGAACTGCTTGTTAAGTGTAGGGCAGTGTTTCTCAACTCCAGTCCTCAAGGCGCCCTAACAGGTCATGTTTTCAGGCTCTCCATTATTTCCCACAGGTGATTTGATCAGTTTCACTGCCTTAATGCCGGTCATACACTATATGAACATTCGGCCGTGAGTGCAAATGACAGTGCCATCAAGTATTGACGATAAATCGTTCAATGGACGTAAATGAATTTGTTTTATGTTCATTTTTTCACACATACCTAGTGCAAACAGTTTGGATGGGAAACACATTAACCTTTCAATTTATTGTTCGTTTGGCAGAAAATTTCCAAACGTATCCTTTGTTTTTTAGGCTCAAAAACGTCCCAACGGATTACCAATTTGTGCCCATTAACTGGCCGAAAAATGAACAAACTGTCTAAATGATCGAATTTTGGCTGATTTTTCATATAGTGTATGGCCAATGTTAGGCTCGTACACGCTATAGGAAAATTGGGCGAACATTTTCGTCCAAAGAATTTTCGTACGATTTTCATGTGTGTGCAACTTTCGACAGCCAATTCCGAATTTTCTTACGAAAATTCACGAAGGGACAAATTCCAACATTTTTTTTGTACAGGAACAGAATGAAGGATTTTCATTTAATGTGTACCGTTTTCGTACGATTTTCATACAAGAAAAATCAGAAAAGAAATGCTCGGTACCAGGGTGGATTTGATTTAAATCACTAGTAAAAAGGCTTGATTAAAATCAACTCGATTGAAATTATAATTTTTTAAGAGAAACTGTCATCTCTGTCCAGCAGCTCCTCCTCTGACCGCTGGTGACTCACTGACAGTCCCATTCACTTTAATGGGAGGGCTTGTGATGTGGCAGTGACACAACAAGATGTGGGATGTGGCGGCAGCAGTTGAGTGGATGCCTGCTAACAGGCGTTGCCATGATGGATCTGAAATGACAGGTGCTTTTTAAATGTAAGGACTCATTCTTGCTGGTAGTTAGAATCTTTAAGATATGCAAACAAAATGAAGGTTTCCTATTTAGAATAATAAGCTGTCAGGTTAGAAAAACAGCGATATCAGAACCGATTCAATCATACAGTTTGTAGTGTACATAGATTTGCAAAACAATGGGATAAAGGAATAGTCCTCAACTTCGGTTTATCTCATGGCTACTGTAAAATTGTGTGAATGCATCAATGCAGTGCATGTTATCTCAGCTTGCAGAGCTTGGATTCATTGAATGCGTTTATGAAAAATGTAAATATTGCAGAATCTACAGCCTCATGCTATATAACTAAGCTCCATTTCATGTTGAATAAACTCAATTATTAATGTTTCTTAAATAGAAAACTATCTTGAGATAGATTTTTACGCCAAAAATATTATATTAAAATAAATTTGATACAAATCAAAAAAATCAGATTTAAATTAAAAAAATCAGATTTAAATAAAAAAAATCAGATTTTTTTTTTAAAAATCATTGATTTTTATCCACCCTGCCCGGTACACACAATGAGATTATCGGACGAATGATCGTCCGTTTTTTTTTTGCATGCTAATCTCAGATCGAATCTGATGAGTTTACTAAAGTCACGAAAATTCACGTACGACAAAATAAAAATTCAGAAGTGATGTCATGTGTTGTAATGCAATTTGTATTGCATTTCTGAATGACAGCTGTACTGATTAAACGAAAATCGCATGATCTGGCATCGTACGAAAAAAAACTCTGTATTAGCGATCAGATTATCGTACGATTGCTTTGAAAGCGGTATTTTTTGTACAATTTTCTGATTGTGTGTACCGGGCAAAAGACTGTGCATGATCAGAAACAATAAAAAACAAAAAAAAGCCTTTGTGTGTGTACCCCACACACATGAAAACAGCCGTTTCATTTGAGGGAAATCCTGAAAACATGACCTGTTGGGGCGTCTTGAGTACTGGAGTTGAGAGACTGGTTTCGGAGACTGTAAGAGCTTTTTTTTTTTTACCTGATCCTCCACTTGCCAGGCAAAGGTGCTCCCCTACACTCTGGCAGTGGCCTGCCCCTTGGTGTCTACACCTCCAATGTGGGCCTATATTCCCTGCATTGGTCTTAATGACGTCAGAGAATCTTAGATTGCTGAAGTGTATGGAGAATTTGGTGAAGATCTGCACCAGAGGTTACTCAAGAGAAATATTCGGATCTAACCCGCCAGGAAGCCGGCACTGCACACCGCCAATCATAGGCTTGAGGCATTTCCCAACCCAGCTGCACATACACACGCTGCCTATGATTGGTTTGATCAGAACATGCCCGAGCCCATCGCTACTCAAGAGGGAGGTCTGGTGGATTTTCAGGTGTCGCTCGAGAGTCCCTCTGGGCTTCAATCACCACTGGGAAGTTAGGCTGCTTTCACACTGATCCGTTTATCTTCCGCTTTTGCGTTAAAAAAAGCGGGAAAAAACGTGTGACCATGTAATCCTATGGAACTCTTCACACTGACCTGTTGTGGGTCTGCTGCATTAAGTAAAATCCAGCTTGCTGCATCTTTGATAAGGGGCTGATGCTCTCTAGCAGCAAACAGATTTGATGCGGCAAAAAAAAAAAATGCACCAAAAACACACCTCCCCATTTAAATGCAAAACATTTTTTGATGCAGTTTTTGAGTCATGTGTCCAATGTAAAACGCACTGCAAAGATAGTAAAAAAACGCAGCAAAACACATCCGTTTACTGCATTTTTGCTACAGATCAGTGTGAAGTGCCCTAAGTTTCTACCTAAAATGAGATATCTTTGTGTGTTTGGGGGTTTTTTTTTCACTTCTTTTCCAGCACATCCCCTGCAGCTAATTATCATCTATTGGCATCTATTTCTTATTTATTTGTAAGACATTTGCAACAATTGTGACTATAAACTAAGTAACACTCCTGCCTTGGTAGTGTAGTGTGATTGTATCTGGCTGCTGCTGTATATACTGTTCCCTGACTGGGGGACAAATGTGACAATAAATTTAGACTAAACAGCGCTGGGACCCACTACGTCTAAAAAAACTATATATATATATATATATATATATATATATATATAAAATCAATACTTACACTGGTAACTAACACAGCAGCTAGCTCAATAGACAATCGTGTCTGAGTGACAACCTGTGAATTGGTGACTCAAAAATTACAACAGTATCTGATTATTGGTGACTTATTATATAAATTATAAAGTGACTTGTGATAAACTGTGCAAATATAGCTGAGATAAAGTGCTTGGTGCTCCGTGCTCCAAAGGTAACTTTATTTCCACCGCTAGTGGCAGTGGAGATTAAGGTGGTCATGGGCCCCTAGGCTACTTTTTGTGTGGCCCCCTCCTAAGCATGCTTTACCAGAAAATAAATTATTTAGTGCCATGTGTAAAAGGGTAGACCTATATTACACGCCTCAAGTGCAACTCTCAAGTCTACAGCCCAAACACATTCAGACAAGCTGGTAACAGATTTTACCTTTCTAAACCAACAGTTAGGCCAAAAATGTCTGCAGCAGCTCCTGTTTAACTGAGGCAAAATCACAACATCCTGACAGAGACCAATCAAAACGCTGTGTAATATTCCAATAAAATAAAAGCCATACAAATACCATAAACAGCAGCAGCACATAAAAGCAAGCAATAATCAACAGCAGAACAATCATACATTCCAACTGAAGGAAGTGCCAGCATCCATCGGCGCAGGCGCAGCCTGTCCATCGGACACCACTGCAATCCAGGAAACGGACCAGACTCACTCCCAGGATATCCGGTAGCTTTTGCCAACATGCTTGTTCACTATGTACCTTTGTGAGTACCTTTTTACAGTTTTATTAAACTCCATGTTTTTTACTGCACTTAGAGTGGCGCCTTTGTTTCATTTTCAGAGTGCATATAACACGCACCCTAACATTAAGAGGGAAGTTTCAGGAAAAAAAACTTCCCACAGCCCCCTGCACAGTACACAGACCCCTTTCCCTGCACAGTACACAACCCTCTGCACAGTACACCGACCCCCTGCACAGTACACAGCCCCCCTGCACAGTACACAGACCCCTTTCCCTGCACAGTACACAACCCTCTGCACAGTACACAGACCCCCTGCACATAACACAGGCCCCTTTCACTGCACAGTACACAGACCCCCTGCACATAACACAGCCCCCTTTCCCTGCACAGTGCACAGACATCTGCATAGTACACAGACCCCTTTGCCAGCATATCACACAGGCCTCTTTCATTATAAAGCCCCCCTGCACTCCCAGGAGACCCCCAGTCTCCTGGGAAAGAATACTCTAAAGTTGAGAAAACCACTGCCAGCCCTTTCTCATACACCGCTCCTCCTGTGTCACTCACTGTAAATCAAAGCTTCTAAATACCTCAATTAACGCCGTTCTTTATGACCCGGTCATGTGACTGCTCTCCTCTGCTGTTTCTTTGGCGGTCACATGACCGCTCTCCTCCTGCAATCAAAGGCTACACTCGGGAAGGAGGTGGAGTGGGAGGAGGAGAGTGGACAGACAGAGCGGCTTTAATTGAGGTATTAAGAGACTTCCAATTACATTGAGAGTGACACACGAGAAGCTGTGCATGAGAAAGGGCTGGCAGTAATGTTTTCTCAACTTTAAAGTATGCTGGCAGCGCTGTCCCAGGGCCAGGAGAGGCAGTACAGCTGGCCTGACACCCCCCCCCCCCCCAATGGGTGGCACCCGGGGCGGACTGCCCGATCCCCGCCCCCTGTTGGTAAAAAAACATTTATCGGCATATTCGTATAACACGCAGGCATGGTTTTTATTCTACATATACATAAATATATATAAATTATTAAAAATATCATGGCCAATCGGGGGCCCTTGCACACGTGGGGCCCTAGGCTGCAGCCTAGACCAGCCTGTGCATGAATCTGCCCCTGGCTAGCGGTTCCGCACTCACCAGATGAGTTGGACTCCTCTGTCATATGGCTAGAAAGAGTCAGCTGTGAGATCACTTAAGGGGGGACCTATCCCTCTACCGTGGTCTCTGAATGCTTCCGCTGTATAGGTGGACTTCCTAATGGTAACACTAGCAATCAAGGGTATGCAGGCATGGAATACATAAACAGAGGACTCCTTGTAGTGTAAGATCGTTTAAAAACCTTTATTCTGCTTATGCATCTTCTAATAAAATTTTTTTTTTTAAATTGTGATCAGTTTAATATAATTTCCGATGAAAAACGTTCCCATGCAGCTGTTGGTAACTGTGGAATGGCGCTGTCTGCAGACCAGTGTGTGTTTCCCACGTCCGTGCCGAATATGACGTATCGGGACTTCAGGCTTGACGTGTTTCGTCATCAAAGTGCGACATTATCAAAAGCAGGAAGTCTCCTTGCGTTCCAGTCCATTATATAGGTGGTCATAATAGACTAAACCCCTCCCTCTGTGTATACTTAGAATACACCACCAGGGAGTTCACCCTTAGGATGAATGGCAGAGTGTCTTATTATCCCCCTAATTACATGGTGTTATGTCCACCAAAGCAACAATTGTGTCATTAAATCTACAGTATACTGTATACGCAGGCAATGTGATTTTAATTGCGCACCAGTGTTTTGTAATCCCTCCTTCTGGGGCACAGAATGTAGCAGTGGAAATATATATCTATATATGCCATATTACCAAAAGTATTGTGACGCCTGCCCTTACACACACATGAACTTTAATGGCATCCCAGTTTTAGTCCGTAGGCAGGGCCGTCTTTAATATTGATTTGACCCTGGGCAAACATTTTCTTGCCCCCCCCATGTATTTTTGTTCTCCACCCGCTCTGAGACATACAATAAATAGCAGCTAGACTCAAAATCACTTTACTAAATAAGATCAGGCAGCAATTGCGATTGGTTGCCAAAGGTTACAGTGTATCATTACTGCTCACTGACTGGCTGCTAGAGGTTACAGCACACATTATGGCTAACTGTTTATTTGCTAGAGGTTACAGCATATGACTTCTGTTTGTTGATTGGTTTCTAAAGATTACTGTACATCAATACTGGTCACTGATTGGTTGCTAGAGGTTACTGGAAATCATTACTGTGACGGGAGAGCCCGTGGAACTCAGAATCCCTTGGAAAGTAGGGGATGTCCTTCTTTCAGCTCCTCATCCACCTCTTATGTGTAAGTCACTCTGTGCTATCCTGGCACAGGGTGAGTGAGAAAATATATCTTGGACTACTTAAAATGGGACAGTAATATTTGTCCACAATATCTCCCAGGATGTATGTAGAGACTATAATTGGTTTGGCTGATTCTGAACTCAACCTGTTAATTGAGTGAGCTGATCACATTAGCCTCCAGGACTGGCTGGGAGACGAACTGTTGATGAATAGGCTGAGGAGGGGGGAGATTGTTGTTTGTATTGTTAATTGTAATTAGCTCCAGCTATTGTGTTTATACTACTGTGTGAAGCTCGGTGCCCACAAGTCTGTCATCTGGTCTGGGTAAATTTTGTAGTAAATTAGCTCATGTTAATTAGGTTAGCTTTGAGTCAACTTGCTGTATAAAAGTGTGTGAGATCTCAAATAAAGAGTTAGTTCTGATGTACTCCAAGACTGGTGTTGTCTAGTTCTTCGGGGTTCCTATAGCCAGATCCATTGGACTCGTGTTCCAGAACTTAGGAAGCGATATACTGACGGAAGCACTCAAGCGGAGTGTGGGACGTTCCGTGACATTGGTGGCAAGCAGCGGGAAAGCTTCCTGCAGTCTGGGACAGCCAAACCTCCAATTGGATCCAAGATCAGCATAGCAGACTTCAGTCACCCCAGTGGAGATATGGAATTGGCATCAGAATTCCCGGGGCTGCTGCGGATCATCCTTTCAACATACACCAGGACTGTGTCTAAGGATGAATACCTGGAGTTCAGGCAGCAGATTCGGGTGGGGCTCTGGATCGGAGCCCTCCAGCTCGCTGGTATAAAACAGGGCAAGTGCTTTCCAACCCAAAAGCAACGGGCCAGTGACCAACGGGCATTGCGGATGGCATTACTGGGAGAGCGACCCCAGGAGCAATGGGTGACTGAGTTGGACAGGCTGGTCCAGCAGGAGATAGAGCTGGACAATCGTTATCATGCTCTGCAATGGCACGCAGAGGAGGGATATTTAGGGGAGACAACAGAATGCTCTCCAGAGGGATATGACTTTGGCGGCCCTGGATTGCTGTGGGAGAGCCTTACAGATCATTTTATGTTTGGCGATGAAGGGGAACCTGACCTTGAGGACCTGAGAGAATATAGAGAGGCTATGCTCGGTCTTCCAGGGGTCTCAGAGCTCAAACCTGATCTGGACCATTTGCTAAGGAAGGAACAGCATCTGGAAAGGGCATACAGGAAACTGCTAGAACAAGTTCAGCAGCATGCCAGAGAATCGGCAGTGGAAAATCCGGAGATTGCTGTCCCCAAACCTGAAGTGCTGACAACAGGGCAGAGCTCTGCTAACCTCTGCCCAGAAATGATAGCATCTTCTGGGTTCCATGGACAGGAGATGGTGAACCTATATCCCCAGACATCAGTTGCAGAGACATGGGATTTGATAGACTTTTCTGCTGAGGAAGAACAACCTGATGAGCCTCCAGCAGAAGAGCTGCTATCAGGGCCAAAGTTCACTGTGCTCTGCCCAGCACCAACAGTGGCTTCGGCCTTCTTGAGAGAAGAGGTAGTCGGCCTTTCTCCCACAACACTGACAGGGACATGTGATTTTCTGCCAGCAGCATCTATGGAGTTACAACAAACTTCTCCAGCTGAAGATCTGGTAACTGAACAGAGGGTCCAAGACCTTTGTCCCACACTTTTAGCAATTCCAGAGACTGAGGATTTGATAGACGTTTCTGTAGAGGAGGAACCACCTAGCAAATCCCCAGCAGAAGTGCTGGCAACCGGACAGAGGGTCCAAGACCTCTGCCCCACACCTGCAGCAATTGTGGAGGCCCAAGTTGAGGAGGTGGCAGTCTATCGCGAGCTGCAGATCAGGATCCAAGGAGAGAATGCAGTCATCACCTCACAACTGCAGCTTGATCTGGTGTCAGTGGATGGGGCTTCAGTCCCCACCTGTATACCCCAGGGATGCTGGGCAGTCGGCCCAGATCCCCAACAGCAGGATGGAGTGAGCTCAGTCCCCCTGTCTTCTCTCCAGCGGCAGAAAGGACTCCAGGGAGAAGGGCCAGTACAGGCCTCTCCCCAGCGGCAGAGATGTTCTCTGAGAGAGGCAGAGGTTGGCTGGGTGAGTAATGCTTTGTTTGGAACAATTTATTTTGGGTACTGTGTGGGTACAGGCAGTAGAGGACTGGAACTACTTACTAACTTCGGAGTCAACCCGTCTGGGGTCTCCTCCTGTGTTAGTCTTCTGCCGAAAGGGGAGAGATGTGACGGGAGGGCCCGTGGAACTCAGAATCCCTTGGAAAGTAGGGGATGTCCTTCTTTCAGCTCCTCATCCACCTCTTATGTGTAAGTCACCCTGTGCTATCCTGGCACAGGGTGAGTGAGAAAATATATCTTGGACTACTTAAAATGGGACAGTAATATTTGTCCACAATATCTCCCAGGATGTATGTAGAGACTATTATTGGTTTGGCTGATTCTGAACTCAACCTGTTAATTGAGTGAGCTGATCACATTAATCTCCAAGACTGGCTGGGAGACGAACTGTTGATGAATAGGCTGAGGAGGGGGGAGATTGTTGTTTGTATTGTTAATTGTAATTAGCTCCAGCTATTGTGTTTATACTACTGTGTGAAGCTCGGTGCCCACAAGTCTGTCATCTGGTCTGGGTAAATTTTGTAGTAAATTAGCTCATGTTAATTAGGTTAGCTTTGAGTCAGCTTGCTGTATAAATGTGTGTGAGATCTCAAATAAAGAGTTAGTTCTGATGTACTCCAAGACTGGTGTTGTCTAGTTCTTGGGGGTTCCTATAGCCAGATCCATTGGACTCATGTTCCAGAACTTAGGAAGCGATATACTGACGGAAGCACTCAAGCGGAGTGTGGGACGTTCCGTGACAATTACCAATCACTAATTGGTTACTGGACATCCTTACCACTCACTAACTGGTTGCTAGAGGTTAGTGCACATCATTACTGCTCACTGATTGGTTGCTAAAGGTTACAGCACAACATCTCCTCACTGCCTACACACCATGGACTGGGGAGGTGAGGGGACCCATCAATATACAGAAAACTCCTAGAGATCCTAGGACTCCTGAGATCAGTGGCAAAACTGGGGGGTGGATGGGATCAGTGGCAGTGGTGGTGGTATGGGATTATTTAGGAAGCAGTAAACTGTGTCAAATTCTCAATCATGTAGAGCAAAGCTGGAAATCTTTGGCAAGTATATAGTGGGGGATTCTACACTGATCACCATTAAAGTTCATGTGCATGTAAAGACAGGTGCCCCGGAGCATGACCGGATGCAGGAGAGAGCGAGAGTGAGTGTGTGAGGTGAGCGTGCAAGGTGCTTCTCCTCCGCTCCACTTCTCATCATCGTCTAGTCGCCTAGGATTGAGAGTGCCTGGCTTGGGGAGACGCTTGACCCCCCTCCTGAATTCTCTTGCACTATAGCGCATTATAGTGAGGGGGGAGCCGCGTTCTGTGGTGGAGATCCGAAGCGGGGGCGTCGAGGGCACTCGTGTTCTCGCAGGACTTTGGGCGCCGGAGATCTCGCTGCGGGACTTGCTTGCTCGGCTCGGCTGGTGGAGAGACGCAAAGTGTACTGTCATGGAGGGACATGGAGAGGTCAGCTGGCGGAGTGTGTATCTGTGGGACAAGACGAGACAACCGACGAAGCCTTAACCTCCCCCAAATAACAAGCTAACAGCAACAAATAATATTCTGTGAAGAACCCTCTTAAAAGTCAACATGTCCAGAAAACATGCAGCAGAGGAACAGCCACCCCAGAACTAACCCGTGCTGCAAAGGAGAAGGGCAACCAGACGGCGGCTGCTGCAGCCGCCAAATTGGAGAGATATGCCCATACAGCCTCTCTGTCACCTGTTAAAGGGGGCTGTCAACAGGCAACAACGCAAGCCAAAGTACAGATGACCTCCTCAACAGGAAGAGCCAAGGACAGGTATCCTCAAACCCATATACTCCATCAACCACTAAAACTGTGAGTACTAAAGGGTCAGGGGGAGGAAAACCTGGAACTATAGTTGTAACCTCTGCTGTAGCACCTGAGTCGGTCCCTGCACCTGGTTCTATATTGCTGAAGGAGGAACCTTCACTGAGAGATGCATTCAATGCGATTAATGACTGTAAAGTTTCAATTACTAGTCTTGATACCCAGCTAAAAAGCATCAAGGAGGAAATGCTTACCATGGGGCAGGAACTTTGTAAAACTGTGTAAAGGACTACTGCTTTAGAGGAAAGAGTTCGCACAGTTGAGGATAATCTGTACCCATTGAGGCGCAAAATTAACGGGCTCAAAGAACAAATGGACATACAGGCAGCCAAACTCGATGAAATGGAGAACAGAAGTCGCAGAAATAATGTTAGAGTGATAGGCCTGCCAGAGCGAAGCGAGGGTCCCAACCCTATAACATTTTTGGAGGGGTGGTTCAGAGAAATTTTTGGGCCCACTATCTTTACGCCATTATTTGCGATCGAAAGAGCACATCAAGTTCCCTTTAAAACCCATCAGACGAGCGACTACCCTAGACCGCTACTCCTGAAAATTCTTAACTACAATGATAAGGTAACCCTGCTACAGAAGGCCAGAGAAATGGGGGATATTAATTTTAATGGGGTTAAGGTTTCACTTTACCCTTACTTCTTGCCTGATCTTCAAAAGAGCAGAGCTGAATTTATACCGATCAAGTGTAGCCTGATGAAATACAAGATCGCATATGCATTGCTGTACCTGGCCCGCTTGCGGGTGACAACACTGGGCGGAACTTTGTTCTTCAACTCTCCGGTTGACGCGGTACAGTGATTGGAGGAAAACAAGAAGGGCTTATAGCCCTGGAGCTGCTACTGTTTTCACTTGATTATGTGTTGGGGGGGTGGGCGGGCGGAGAGCTACTTTTCTACTTATGAGGGAAGGGAGGGGGAGAGGAAGGGGAAGGAATTTTTTCCCCTTTTTTTTTTTTTTCGTTATTCGATTGCTGGCCCCTCTTTCCCTGCTTCCTGCCCCCTCACCCCCACTTTTTTTTTTGCTATATGCATGTATATCCGCATGTGTATGTGTATTTTATGTGCATTATGGTCTTGAGAGGGGGAGAGAGGGGAGATAGCTTTTGGGTTTTCTCCCCTTCCCCCCCCCCTCCTTTTTTTTTTCTTTTTTTTCTTTTATTATATATCTGTATATCTGTATGGGGGTATGTGCCATCACTACATGGCCCTGTGGAGGGGGAGGGGGGAAATTTTTTTTTTCTTTGGACATTCCCCTCCCCCCCTTTCCCCCCCCCCCCCTTTTTTTTGTTCTTTGTTTCTATTATTACTAGAATATTATAATAATATCACACTAATAATGGTGGTTCACTAGAACATAAGGAGTGGAGGAGAGGGAATGCACCTTGATCTGAATGTTTAGACGTATACAAGAATGAGAGTGAAGGAGCAAATGTGGATCCCATATTGGTTACACTTTGCACTTAAAATGTTAAGATTATTGGTTTGGTATGTGAGCTGGGGAATGGTCATGGGTGAACCCCCTAGGGGAAGCCCAGTTGGGCAGGGGTGAGGAGGTATGGAAGGGAGGGAGGTGGTAGGCGAAGGGGATAAGGGTAGGGTGGGCAGGGTGGGTAGCGTAGGAGACAAAGGTTACACACCACAAACATTAACACAATTTAAGAAACTAATAGAGAGAAGGATGGGTTATGAGGAGAGGGAAAAACACACAGATTGGAGAAAGTATTTAAGGTGGAGGGGAGAGAACTGGACCACTGGATGGATTAACTTGTTATCTGCTTAGAATATAGAAAGGACAGAGATACTCAACTGTAAGCACCACATCCTATGATAAAGTACTAAATGGGGGATAAGGGCTGAATTGCCCAGGAGGATGGGGAAAAAGGACTTTTAAGGTGCTGTTTACATCAAAGATCTAATCCAAAAATTCTGTACAATCATATTAAAAAATGAAAATCTTTATTGAGTTAGGTTAAAATAATTAGTGTCTCTCATAGAAAATGGGACATGCTTTTAAGAACAATATGACATTAATGAATATCACCCAAAATTGTTCACATTGGACAATGCAACATAAGGCAACTACTTAAAGGTGCCATGACAATCTGCCGCTCGACATGTTTCGCTCTAATACGAGCTTCTTCAGGAGTTTAAAGGCTGTGATTGTATTGGACTCTATAATGATGGGAAAATAGACAATAAATCAATACAAATGTACAAACACATTGAAAATACATCCAATGGATGAGTAAATTAGCTTATCAGAAAACAAATTGATACAGAGCATATAAATGCATACATGTAAGTAAAAGTTTGGAGAACAGACCGTTCCACCAACTGTATATGAAAAATCATAATTTGTATATCTTACCAGGCTGTAATGCATCAATGCGACATAAATGTTTCAATTGAGTGGCGACATGAGTGTCTCAATAGAGAGGCAAATTAGTGCTAATTTTGAACCGGGAGATTCTATTATACATGTAGGGACATCGCTGCCATAATATGACCACAGGGGAACACAAAGTTATATACTGGCCCTTTAAAAGAAACAACAAGATAGAATTAGTAAGGGAGGGGGAATGGGGGGGATTATCTGAGAGTGAAGAAATCAGACTCAAAACATCCCTATTTAGTTTTAAGGTGTATTTATAGGGTAGAGCCAATTAGGAGTATTTACCTGAAGCATAAAAGTATCACGGTATACATGTTGAAAAAATGTGGCTAAATATAGTAGTTTCGTCAAACCAGTCAATGGTGACTACAGAAACGATAACCAATCGCGATATTTTCTACAGTGGAGAAAAGATATAGTATAAAGGACCATGAAAGTTCCACAAGTGCGGCTCACTGCCAACTGACAGTAATGCTGTAGAGGGAGAACTTACTTTGTGGGCAGTAGTCCGGCATGCAGATTAAGGAGAACCTCACGCTGCCTCCATTGAATGGCGCCGGTAGCAGAGCTGTGGGCGGTAAATGACCGCCTTTATGTACCCCCACCACGGCGGCGTCTGATTTCGCCGCCGTGATGCGGACGCTTATTGAGGCTGGCCGCGTCATGCCCTGGGGGAGGAGGAACGCAGCGGCGTCATTCTGACGTCCGTAGCGTGCCAGGAGCGTAGTGCGCATGTCTCTGGATTCATTGAGCCCGTGAGATATCCGGGTGCCGACAGCGCCATGTTGGAAATGGGAAAAGAAAAGGTATAAAGTATTAAAACTAGACTTAAAGCATTCCGCCTAATCTAGCAACCAATAAGTAAAAATACTGGCTCATATGTGTTCCTTTGTACGTGTTTAAACACCCCATTTAATGCAACAACCAGGATCAAAAAGGGGGGGGCCACCACTCTGGGGACGATTGGCTCTACATCTCCAATAGTGGGTGCCCCAGGCGTCCGTGTGGTCTAAATTGACAGAGATCAACCCAACATAAGAGCATTCCCGGAATATTGTTGCCAATCATAAAGAGAAACAAACAAAGTTTTTGTTAAAAAAACCTTAATTGATGTTTACAGCAACAGCCTGGCAGAGTATAGCACAAAGTAAAACAGTGAAGGTTCAATGATATCAAATATAACAATATATATGGTCATAATCTAGTTATTATTAAATATTTTAACATAGCTTATACAGATATGTGACGCCAGATCAGTACAGTATTGATAATACAGAATATAGTTAATATTTTAACATGAATTATGTATATATGTGACGTCACATTAGTACAGCATTGAAAATTTTTTTTAATATGTGTGATTAGTGACCTTTTAAAGGCAAGGAAAAAGAAAGAGCAATGAAAAACAACATCAGAAAAATTCCATCAAAACAAATTTTTAAGCATTTTTCTAAAGGGGTATCCTTTAGTATTAAATCCACTATCGTGTTATGTTTGGGAAACCAAAAATCTTCTGAAAAACAAAGAAGGAAAAAAAAAAAAAAAAAAAAAGGAAAAGGAGGAAAGGGGCAGGGGAGAACAGAGTTATATCTAAACTGGAGATGCCCCAATTTTCAAAGGAATGGCTTAAAACTGAACGCATCGTTCATGCCTGGATGCTGGAGAGCTGACAACTCGTGTATCCAGCGTGCCTCCTTTTGGAGGAGGAGCTTATCATAGTCTCCCCCTCTTACACCCGGAGGAATATGTTCCAAGGCAAAAAAATGTAAACAGTTAGCGTCAAAGTTGTGCTGCAGACCAACATGGCGACTGATGGGAGTTTCCATTCTTTTTTTCTGTATAAGGGAAACATGGTCCCTGATGCGGCAAAAGAAAGGTCTCTTTGTCTTTCCGATATAAAACATCTTACATTCGCATAGCATAATGTATACTATACCGATGGATTGACATGTTACTGCAAATCTTGGTTTGAACAGGTGGCCGTTAGGCAACAAGAGACTACGAGTGGCTAGAATGTATCTACAGTATGAGCATTGATGGCAGGGTCTACTTCCCCTGTCGGTTTCTTTGATTTTTGCACTTGGGCTTTCATAGTGGCTATGTACAAGTGAATCTCTTAGGGATCGACAACGTCTGAAAGTAATCTCCGGATATGGATTTAGATGTTTGGCCACCTTTTCGTCTCCCATTAATAAGTACCAGTACTTTTTAAGAATATCACGTGTTTGTTGATGTTGATTAGAGTAAGTAGTGATAAGCCTGACACCCGGGTTGGTTTTTTTATAACTAATGTTATGCAAAAGAGAGGCTCTGTTTTGATTTTTAGCTCTGAGGTATGCTTTTTTAAGGCATTTTTTGCTATACCCTCGATTAAGGAAGCGTGAGCGTAAACATTTGGCTTCCCTTTCGAAGTCAGGCTCATCACTACAATTGCGTTTTGCTCGTAAATATTGCCCATAGGGCACGCTCGTGATAAGAGGAACTGGGTGGGAGCTGGTGGCATGCAATAGAGAATTGCTCGCAGAGGGTTTCCGATATAGAGTGGTTCTGATGTTGCCATCAGATTTTACTGAAATTTGAGTATCCAGAAAGGTCAAACTGGATTGACTAAATTCAACAGTGAATTTGAGATTAAATCTATTAATTTTTAGGCTTTCCAAAAAAGAGAGAAGAAGATCTTTGGGACCCACCCATATAAAGAAAATGTCGTCAATAAATCTCCTCCATAGAGGGATTTGTTCCATATATTGCTGCATGTCGTCTCTGGAAAATAACTCCCGTTCCCACCCCCCCAGATACAGGTTGGCGTAGGAGGGGGCACACTTGGTCCCCATAGCCACCCCCTGTATCTGGAGGTAGTGGGATCCGTCAAACAGGAAGATGTTATTAGAGAGAACAAACAACAACAACTTCAATATGAATTCATTGTATTGAGAGGATATCTCATGATTTTGAAGAAGAAAATCTTTGACAACCTCCACCCCCTGTTGGTGGGGAATAGAATTGTATAAGGCCTCCACGTCGAGGGCTACCAGCCACGCGCCCCCGGAAAGGGAGACCCCATCGAGGGCGCGTAGCAGGTCATTGGTGTCCTGAAGATAGGACACCAAACCCTCGACGTGGGGCCTCAGGAAGTCATCAATCAATTGGCTGGCTGTTTCGGTAAGACTACCATTGCCCGAGATAATTGGACGACCAGGGGGTTTAGTCTGACTCTTATGAATTTTAGGGAGAGCATACATTGTGGGTATTCTCGGAGAGGTAACATTTAGAAACTCCCAGGTGGACTTGTTGATAAGGCCACTGTGATAAGCCGAGCCAATTAGGTGTTGGTAACGATTAGTGGTTAGAGCAACATGGGTTGACGATACTTTCCGGTACCACTCATGGTTCTGGACAATAGCCAAAACCATGGATCTGTATTGGTCCCTGTCCATCACCACTAGGTTGCCACCCTTATCAGCAGGCTTGATAATGATGTTTTGATTTGATTGTAGGGATTTCAAAGCATTAATTTGCGAGGAAGTTAGATTGGTTTGGGAGATGTCTTTCCATTTGGTATTCATAATCTCTTTGGTGACTTGGTTAGTGAAAGCCCATACGTTGGGATTGCCTTGCAGGGCAGGAAACTTGGAAGATTTGGGTTTATAATTACGGGGTTTGGCAGTGCTCAAAACATGAGGGTGGACCAATGGAGGTGGGGGGGGAGGTAAGGGATCACCCGCCGTTTCGAGGGCAAGAGCCTCGGACAGGTCTGTTTCACTGATCCCCCCCTCCTCCCACAGCTCCATTAGGTCCTCCATCGCCTTAATATCATTAATGGACATGTCCTTCCAGAGGGGGTTGTCCAGAGAAGAACTCTGGACAGATGGAGAGGGTCTATCATAAAGAATTTTAAACATGAGTTTCCTCGAGAAGAGATTAAGATCTTTTATCAATTCGAAAGGGTCCACCTTTCGCGTAGGGCAAAAGGTAAGGCCCAATTGTAATACGGAGATTTCTTCTGCCGACAAAGGGCAGGAGGAGATATTGATCACCTCGAGTTGGCTTTCTGGGGTTTGGGATTCCCCAAATCCGAACTCATGGTTCTTTTGGGATCCGACAACGTCTGTGTGAAGATCGGGGCTGGACGAAAATCCTGTTGCAAAGGAAAAGTGTTACAATTACTTACCGAAGTGCAAGAACCGGTGGTTGGTGCGCAAGTGGTAGTGCAAATGTTAGAAAGGGGTTCAGAGTGTGTCGGTGCGCCAGTGAGTGAACTTTTATTGGCACCCGCTCGGGTGACCATGGGTGTCTTAAGGTTGGGTGTACGTCTCACTGTACCCGTAGGTGCATTTTCTTTAGAGTGTTTAGAATTCGATGAATCCTGAGTTCTCGTGAGCCGAGTAAATTCTTGTGCCTGTAGTGAAGAAACAGTACTGGTACTTATTAATGGGAGACGAAAAGGTGGCCAAACATCTAAATCCATATCCGGAGATTACTTTCAGACGTTGTCGATCCCTAAGAGATTCACTTGTACATAGCCACTATGAAAGCCCAAGTGCAAAAATCAAAGAAACCGACAGGGGAAGTAGACCCTGCCATCAATGCTCATACTGTAGATACATTCTAGCCACTCGTAGTCTCTTGTTGCCTAACGGCCACCTGTTCAAACCAAGATTTGCAGTAACATGTCAATCCATCGGTATAGTATACATTATGCTATGCGAATGTAAGATGTTTTATATCGGAAAGACAAAGAGACCTTTCTTTTGCCGCATCAGGGACCATGTTTCCCTTATACAGAAAAAAAGAATGGAAACTCCCATCAGTCGCCATGTTGGTCTGCAGCACAACTTTGACGCTAACTGTTTACATTTTTTTGCCTTGGAACATATTCCTCCGGGTGTAAGAGGGGGAGACTATGATAAGCTCCTCCTCCAAAAGGAGGCACGCTGGATACACGAGTTGTCAGCTCTCCAGCATCCAGGCATGAACGATGCGTTCAGTTTTAAGCCATTCCTTTGAAAATTGGGGCATCTCCAGTTTAGATATAACTCTGTTCTCCCCTGCCCCTTTCCTCCTTTTCCTTTTTTTTTTTTTTTTTTTTTCCTTCTTTGTTTTTCAGAAGATTTTTGGTTTCCCAAACATAACACGATAGTGGATTTAATACTAAAGGATACCCCTTTAGAAAAATGCTTAAAAATTTGTTTTGATGGAATTTTTCTGATGTTGTTTTTCATTGCTCTTTCTTTTTCCTTGCCTTTAAAAGGTCACTAATCACACATATTAAAAAAAATTTTCAATGCTGTACTAATGTGACGTCACATATATACATAATTCATGTTAAAATATTAACTATATTCTGTATTATCAATACTGTACTGATCTGGCGTCACATATCTGTATAAGCTATGTTAAAATATTTAATAATAACTAGATTATGACCATATATATTGTTATATTTGATATCATTGAACCTTCACTGTTTTACTTTGTGCTATACTCTGCCAGGCTGTTGCTGTAAACATCAATTAAGGTTTTTTTAACAAAAACTTTGTTTGTTTCTCTTTATGATTGGCAACAATATTCCGGGAATGCTCTTATGTTGGGTTGATCTCTGTCAATTTAGACCACACGGACGCCTGGGGCACCCACTATTGGAGATGTAGAGCCAATCGTCCCCAGAGTGGTGGCCCCCCCCTTTTTGATCCTGGTTGTTGCATTAAATGGGGTGTTTAAACACGTACAAAGGAACACATATGAGCCAGTATTTTTACTTATTGGTTGCTAGATTAGGCGGAATGCTTTAAGTCTAGTTTTAATACTTTATACCTTTTCTTTTCCCATTTCCAACATGGCGCTGTCGGCACCCGGATATCTCACGGGCTCAATGAATCCAGAGACATGCGCACTACGCTCCTGGCACGCTACGGACGTCAGAATGACGCCGCTGCGTTCCTCCTCCCCCAGGGCATGACGCGGCCAGCCTCAATAAGCGTCCGCATCACGGCGGCGAAATCAGACGCCGCCGTGGTGGGGGTACATAAAGGCGGTCATTTACCGCCCACAGCTCTGCTACCGGCGCCATTCAATGGAGGCAGCGTGAGGTTCTCCTTAATCTGCATGCCGGACTACTGCCCACAAAGTAAGTTCTCCCTCTACAGCATTACTGTCAGTTGGCAGTGAGCCGCACTTGTGGAACTTTCATGGTCCTTTATACTATATCTTTTCTCCACTGTAGAAAATATCGCGATTGGTTATCGTTTCTGTAGTCACCATTGACTGGTTTGACGAAACTACTATATTTAGCCACATTTTTTCAACATGTATACCGTGATACTTTTATGCTTCAGGTAAATACTCCTAATTGGCTCTACCCTATAAATACACCTTAAAACTAAATAGGGATGTTTTGAGTCTGATTTCTTCACTCTCAGATAATCCCCCCCATTCCCCCTCCCTTACTAATTCTATCTTGTTGTTTCTTTTAAAGGGCCAGTATATAACTTTGTGTTCCCCTGTGGTCATATTATGGCAGCGATGTCCCTACATGTATAATAGAATCTCCCGGTTCAAAATTAGCACTAATTTGCCTCTCTATTGAGACACTCATGTCGCCACTCAATTGAAACATTTATGTCGCATTGATGCATTACAGCCTGGTAAGATATACAAATTATGATTTTTCATATACAGTTGGTGGAACGGTCTGTTCTCCAAACTTTTACTTACATGTATGCATTTATATGCTCTGTATCAATTTGTTTTCTGATAAGCTAATTTACTCATCCATTGGATGTATTTTCAATGTGTTTGTACATTTGTATTGATTTATTGTCTATTTTCCCATCATTATAGAGTCCAATACAATCACAGCCTTTAAACTCCTGAAGAAGCTCGTATTAGAGCGAAACATGTCGAGCGGCAGATTGTCATGGCACCTTTAAGTAGTTGCCTTATGTTGCATTGTCCAATGTGAACAATTTTGGGTGATATTCATTAATGTCATATTGTTCTTAAAAGCATGTCCCATTTTCTATGAGAGACACTAATTATTTTAACCTAACTCAATAAAGATTTTCATTTTTTAATATGATTGTACAGAATTTTTGGATTAGATCTTTGATGTAAACAGCACCTTAAAAGTCCTTTTTCCCCATCCTCCTGGGCAATTCAGCCCTTATCCCCCATTTAGTTGTTATCTGCTTATTTATTTTTTAATTTCTTTATTTCTTTCCTACTTTTGTATTATTTTTATATGTTTCCATGCAAGACAAGAAGCTTAGCATAACCTCTTGGAATGTCCGAGGTTTAGGGGATCCAATAAAGAGAACCACAGTTCTGTCTGCACTCGAGGGAAGTGGGCCTGGACTGCTCTGCCTGCAGGAGACGCAGTTGACTAATGACACGATTTCACATCTTCGTAGTCAGAAATTTCAAAGCCAGTATCATTCTGTGCACTCCTTATATTCAAGGGGGGTGAGCATAATGATCAGGAGAGGAATGGTGTTCTCCTGCCGGGAGAGCCGTATCGATACACAGGGTTGATACATTTTCTTGTTCTGCTTAATTGTGAATAAATTGTATGTGCTGGCAAACATCTATATCCCCCCCCCCCCCCATTTAAATTTGAGGTCCTACAAGAATTGTTGGAATTTACACTGGACAAAGTCGGAACCCCAGTTATAGTGGAGGGGGACTTTAATGAAGTCCTAGACAAGGGTTTAGATAGATTCCCACTGGGAAACAGACCCCATGGAACAGGAGAGGGCCGACTATCTTGATCTCTGGACGAGGTGGGGTAGAGCGACATATGGCGAATGCGGTATCTGCAGAAACGGCAATACTCTTGCTTTTCAAGCTCTTACCTCACTCTGTCTAGAATTGATATGGGTTTAGCTAATAGTGAAGCACTAGTGTTGATATGAAATATAGAGTATGGTCCAAGAGGAGTTTCTGACCGTTCCCCACTTGCGTTGAAAATAAATGCAGAGGGTAAAGCCCACCCAAGAGAATGGAAGATCGACCCTTGCTGGTTGGATTTGATTGGTAACTCAGGAGAAGTGCTGACTAGATTAAATTAATTTATACAAATAAACACAGGTACGGCACCAGACGGAGTGGTCTGGGACTCCTTGAAGGCCTATCTTAGAGGTCTCCTGATTCAACATGTGGCAAGAGCTAAGGGGAAATCTAGGAAGTGGGAATGGGATGCTAGGAATGAGGCGACACTGGCAGAGAGGCGATATGTTAAGGACCCAACGCCAGACAGACAGAGGGAATGGCTAGATAAGCAACAAGCTTATAAAATGACCACTACGAGAAAGACAGAGAACAGACGAATATTCCAGAGACAGTGCCAATTTGGAGAAGGGGAGAGAGTTGGTTGTATGTTGTATTGACTAGATCTAATACCCCACCTCCACGGTCTTGGCAGTTAGGACCCAAAGTGGAGAGATTTCTACTGATGCATTTCAGATAATGCGTACATTTAGTGAATATTATAGTTCCCTGTACAAGTCCAATAGGGGGATTGGGAGGGAGAAAATGGACAAATTTCTTCAGAAAATAACAATCCCGACCTTGACAGAAATGGACAAAATCGTCATGGATGCACCAGTGACCTTGGATGAAGTGCGGCGAGCAGTGGCTGGGATGCCAAATCAAAAGTCGCCAGGTCCCGATGGGCTCCCAATAGAAATATATAAAAGATATGGAGAGGTATTGCTCCCGGAGTTGCTGAAGACATTCAGATGGGCATTAACCAATGAGAGACTGCCCACCTCAATGTTGGAAGCCACTATTGTTGTAATACACAAGGAGTGGAAAGACCAACTGGAAGCTTCCTCCTATCGCCCAATCTCATTATTATGTTCGGATGTAAAAATTTTGGCCAGAGTACTAGCAACCCATTTAAATGGATGTATTCAAAATCTTATACATCCTGATCAGTCAAGTTTTATTCTGAATAACTAACATTAACATTAGAAGAGTCCTCTTAAATATGCAGCTTCCAACAGACAACGGCGGCTCTAGGGCCATATTGGCCTTGGATGCAGCCAAGGCCTTCGATAGCCTGGAATGGGACTATGGAGAGTGCTAGAGAGATTCAGGTTTGGCCCCTCCTTCATTAGGTGGGTGAAAATACTCTATACCGAGCCAACAGCAAAAATACAAATTAACAACGAATACTCTGATTTGTTCCAGTTGGAGAGAGGGACGAGACAGGGCTGCCCCCTGCCCCCCCTTATTATTTGCTCTCACGATGGAACCGCTAGCAATCATGACTAGATTAATGCTGGGCATACAGGGATTTTGAAGTAGTTGCAAAACTGAAATATTTGGGGGTTTGGATTGCTAGCGATATAAATCTATACCTTAATGACAACTTAGCCCCACTGTTACTTAAATTAAAGCAAAAAGGAGATATTTGGCGCCTACTCCCATTGTCTGTAGCAGGACGCTGTAATCTAATAAAGATGATATGATTACCCCAGACACTATATCGCTTCCATAACTCCCCAATTTGGATAGGCCAAAAGTGGTTTAAAAGAATAGTATCCCTGTTCAGGGATTTCATTTGGAAAAAGGGCCAATCTAGAATCAGTTTGCAAACTATGCAGTTACCGACCAAAGAAGGGGGTATATCGGTTCCACACCTGAGGACATATTTTCTGTCATCTCAGCTTCAGCAGCTAGCGGGCTGTGGAGCCCATGGAGGGGGAAATTCCAGCGGTAGGATGATGATAATGGGGGCCCCGCATAGCACATTAATAGAGGTATTAGAGGCAGATTCATTCATCCATAGATGCCCGACGATAAAATTAATTGGCAAAGTATGGCAGACAATGAAAGTATTGCTAGGATATAGAGGAATATCAGAATATGCTCCTCTATGGAACAATAGAAATTTTGCAGAACTAAGAGATATAGAGAGACCTATGGAATGGGATATACAGGGTATTAACCGACTAAGCCAATTATATGAGGGCAATGTTATGAAAACATTCTTATGCCCCTTACACACGGTCGGACATTGATCAGACATTCCGACAACAAAATACATGGATTTTTTTCCAACGGATGTTGGCTCAAACTTGTCTTGCATACACACGGTCACACAAAGTTGTCGGAAAATCTGATCGTTCTGAACGCGGAGACGTAAAACACGTACGTCAGGATTATAAACGGGGCAGTAGCCAATAGCTTTCGTCTCGTCATCGGATTTTGTTGTCAGAAAATTTTATAGCCTGCGCTCAAACTTTGTGTGTCGGAAATTCCTATAGAAAATGTGTGATGCAGCCTACACACAGTCGGAATTTCCGACAACAAGGTCCTATCACACATTTTCCATCGGAAAATCCAACCGTGTGTACAGGGCATAAGACTTAAAATGGGAATTTGATATACCAAACAACTCATTCTATAAATACCTCCAAACCAGACACGCTATCCAGACGCAGTTCAGGTCCCAGATACTCGAATTGACCCAGATCCCTACTCTCGCAAAAATGCGTAATCTACAGTGGGGACAGAAAGTATTCAGACCCCCTTAAATTTCTCACTCTTTGTTATATTGCAGCCATTTGCTAAAATCATTTAAGTTCATTTTTTATCCCAGTCATTAATGTACACACAGCACCCCATATTGACAGAAAAACACAGAATTGTTGACATTTTTGCAGATTTATTAAAATAGAAAAACTGAAATATCACATGGTCCTAAGTATTCAGACCCTTTGCTCAGTATTTAGTAGAACCCTTTTGATCTAATACATCCATGAGTCTTTTTGAGAAAGATGCAACAAGTTTTTTACACCTGGATTTGGGGATCCTCTGCCCTTCCTCCTTGCAGATCCTCTCCAGTTCTGTCAGGTTGATGGTAAACATTGATGGACAGCCATTTTTAGGTCTCTCCAGAGATGCTCAATTGGGTTTAAGTCAGGGCTCTGGCTGGGCCATTCAAGAACAGTCACGGAGTTGTTGTGAAGCCACTCCTTCATTATTTTAGCTGTGTGCTTAGGTCATTGTCTTGTTGGAAGGTAAACCTTCGGCCCAGTCTGAGGTCCTGAGCACTCTGGAGAAGGTTTTCATCCAGGATATCCCTGTACTTGGCCGCATTCATCTTTCCCTCGATTGCAACCAGTCGTCCTGTCCCTGTAGCTGAAAAACACCCCCACAGCATGATGCTGCCACCACCATGTTTCACTGTTGGGACTGTATTGGATAGGTAATGAGCAGTGCCTGGTTTTCTCCACACATAACGCTTAGCGCCAAAAAGTTCTATCTTGGTCTCATCAGACCAGAGAATCTTATTTCTCACCATCTTGGAGTCCTTCAGGTGTTTTTTAGCAAACTCTGTGCAGGCTTTCATGTGTCTTGCACTGAGGAGAGGCTTCCGTCGGGCCACTCTGCCATAAAGTCCCAACTGGTGGAGGGCTGCAGTGATGGTTGACTTTCTACAACTGTCTCCCATCTCCCGACTGCATCTCTGGAGCTCAGCCCGATAGCTCAGTTTGGCCAGAAGGCCAGCTCTAGGAAGGGCTCTGGTCGTCCCAAACGTCTTCCATTGAAGGGTTATGGAGGCCACTGTGCTCTTAGGAACCTTAAGTGAAGCAGATTTTTTTTGTAACCTTGGTCAGATCTGTGCCTTGCCACAATTCTGTCTCTGAGCTCTTCAGGCAGTTCCTTTGACCTCATGATTCTTATTTGCTCTGACATGCACTGTGAGCTGTAAGGTCTTATATAGACAGGTGTGTGGCTTTCCTAATCAAGTCCAATCAGTATAATCAAACACAGCTGGACTCAAATGAAGGTGTAGAACCATCTCAATGATGATCAGAAGAAATGGACAGCACCTGAGTTAAATATATGAGTGTCACAGCAAAGGGTCTGAATACTTAGGACCATGTGATATTTCAGTATTTCTTTTTTAATAAATCTGCAAAAATGTCAACAATTCTGTGTTTTTCTGTCAATATGGGATGCTGTGTGTACATTAATGAGGAAAAAAATGAACTTAAATGATTTTAGCAAATGGCTGCAATATAACAAAGAGTGAAAAATTTAAGGGGGTTTGAATACTTTCCGTTCCCACTGTATCTCACCTGTTCCTAATACATAGAGTATATTATACCCCCAAAAAAATGTTCAAACTTGGGTGGAGACAAAACGACTAGTGCCTCAGATGCAGGGCATCAGGGGACCTTATCCACATGGTATGGAAATGCCGAAGTCATTTAGATACTAGGTAGAGATCATAGATAGGAAATAAAATCTTTAAGACTGCAATAGAACCGACGGCCAAGACCTGCTTATTGGGGGACAAGGAGGGGGGTAGAGTCTCGAAGGACACCATTGAAGTAGTGTTAAGATGCCTATTTCAGGCAAGAAAATTAATCGTACAGCAATGGCAAGCACACAAACACCCGACTGTTGAGAACTGGGTTGAGATTATCAACTCGATAGTTGGGAATGAGAGCACAGTGATATATATTAGGCAAGGTAATTATAGGAAGTTCGAGAGAATGTGGAGACCCTGGCTGGATAGGATGGGGTGTCCCCTATAGGGGGAGAATGGTGAACGCATAGAGATCCTCCCTGCACCCCCCCCCCCTTTTTTTCCCGCCTACTTATCTCCGGTCATTCCCAGCTCCCCTCTGTTGAGGATTCTGGAAGCCCCTTGGAGTATGTTTGTTCATTTATCCACTCTCTTTGATGTTTTTACAATCAATAGAATTTATATATAGTTAAGGGTGTGTGGGTAGGGGGGGTGGGTGCGGGCTGGGAGGGAGGGAGTGGGTAGATAAAGCAGCAATAACACTATACATTGTAAAGATTTCACACAATATTTTATAATGTTGTATTTTTTAACTTTTCTTTGCTACCTGTGTAATAATACAACAAACAAATAAAAAAAAAGTATTGAATAAAAAAAAAGGCAGGTACGCCAATACTTTTGGAAATATTGTATATATCTTGTTTTACTTGACAGGTAGCTATGAGTAAGGCCTGGAGTGGCTGAAATGTGTCAAAATATATGGTGAGCTGTGTTTAAGCAATTTGATGTAATAAAGGATACCACGGATTTTTACTGGAGTTCCGCTTGTGTTTAAAAGAATTTCTGTGGGGAGAATAGGCTGCAAGGAGCAGTCTAGCAGTGTGGGAGAGCCTACAAGAGTGGAGGATCAGGTAAGTAAAACTGCTTTTCTTTGTCCCCTACACAGAAACGAGCAGTCAACCCTTGCATTAGGGTGCAGCCGCTTTTCAATGAGGCTTTAATTGACACAAATAATTTTATTGACAATGTTTGAAAAGAAAAATCAAATGTGCATCATTTTCTATTCCTCTACCCTGAGAACAAGAATGTTCAGTTCTATGGTACAGAATGTCAATAGTTGGAGGCGAGGGCTTCAGGGAAAAGGGCAAGCAAAAGTGCGAGGGCTGCTAAGTTGTAATGCTGAGAAGAATAGAAATATTTATTACCTCTGTCTACTGTATGAAGTCTGAGTCTGGGTTCACACATGTCCGGCTGCGGTTTGCAGTCCGGAGTCCAGTGCAGTTTTGTTCACTGGTTTAGGTGCAACTCGTGTGCAAATTTTTACTTGAGTTCGCACCTAAACCAGACCCAAAATCGCACAGGACCCTTTTCAAAAACATATCGCATCCACCCAGGACATGTGTGCACCGCATGTTTTGCAAATCGAATGGAGTTAAAAATGCATCCAATTCGCATACAGTGCCTTGAAAAAGTATTCATACCCCTTGAAATTTTCCACATTTTGTCATGTTACAACCAAAAACGTACATGTATTTTATTGGGATTTCATGTGATAAACCAACACAAAGTGGCACATATATGTGAAGTGGAGGGAAAACGATAAATGGTTTTCAAATTTTTTTACAAATAAATACATGAAAAGTGTGGTGTGCATTTGTATTCAGCCGAGTAACTACTTTGTAGAACCACCTTTCGCTGCAATTTTTTGGGGGGGATGTCTCTACCAACTTTGCACATCTAGAGAGTGAAATTTTTGCCCATTCTTCTTTACAATATAGCTCAAGCTCTGTCAGATTGGATGGAGAGCGTCTGTGAACAACAATTTTCAAGTCTTGCCACAGATTCTCAATTGGATTTAGGTCTGGGCTTTAACTGGGCCATTCTAACACATGAATATGCTTTGATCCAAACCATTCCATTATAGTGCTGGCTGTATGTTTAGAGTCGTTGTCCTACTGAAAGGTGAACCTTTAGGAACAGCAAAATGTCTCCTCTCCTACCCATTCCTATCGCCATACAGTTAGAACACAGTGAGGGAACACACATTTAACCCCTTGATCGCCCTGTAGTGTCAACTGTCCCTAACTCTGGAGGTCACCACTAGGCCTCAAAGGGGCCGGTACTTTGCTACACCACAATAGACAGTTTTTGACAATTCCTTTATTAAAAAAGAAAGAAAAAAAAATGTCCCGCGATGTACATCCATAGTCAATCATGCTGCCTGACAGACCTGAAAAATAGAAAAAATTAAAAAACTCTGCCTCCATTGGAGGCCTCCGGCGACTGCTGTCTTTTCCCTTTGACAGCTCTTATATAGGCAAGGGCGGGGCCACCCGCTAATGTAACTGGATGACCCCGTCCCATCTGATGTCACATGACGTCAGAAGGGGCAGGGTCACTCGGTTTCGTCACTGAGAGGCCTCCCATCAAGGCGGAGCTTTTTAATTTTTTTCTATTTTAAGGGTCCGTTGGGCGGTGTGATTGAAGATGGATGGACATTTTTCTTTTTTAATAAATAAATTGTCAAAAACTGTCTGTTGTGGTTTTTACTTTTTGACACTTTTTTGGTGAATGGGTAGGGGTACAATGTACCTGATACCCATTCACATAGGGAGGGGCCGGGATCTGGGGGCCCCCCTGATAAAGGGGGCTTCCAGATTCCGATAAGAGCCCCCGACTGCAGACCCTGACAACTAATGGCTAGGGTTGTCGGGAAGAGGCTCTTGTCCCCATCAACATGGGGACAAGGTGCTTTGGGGGCACCCCAAAGCACATTCTCCACATTGAGGGCAAGCGGCCTGGTACGGTTCAGGAAGGGGGGGGCGCTCGCTCTTTCCCCTCCCCACCCTGGCCTGCCAGGATGCTTGCTCGGATAAGGGTCTGGTATGGATTTTGGGGGGGATCCCTGCTGTTTTATTTATATTTTGGTTTGGAGTTCCCCTTAAAATCTATACCAGACCCAAAGGGCCTGGTATGGATTTTGGGGGGGACCCCCTGCCGTTTTTTTTCTTAATTCTGTCATAGGATCCCCCTTAACCACTTCAGTACACTGTATTATATACTGTACACTGACTGCACTGTAAATATATATATTCTACACTGACTGCACTGTATATATATATATATATATATATATATATATATTAGACCGTCTGCACTGTATATATAGTCTACATTGAATGCATTGTATATACAGTATGTCACAAAAGTGAGTACACCCATCACATTTTTGTAAATATTTTATTATTACTTTTCATGTGATAACACTGAAGAAATTACACTTTGCTACAATGTAAAGTAACGAGTGTACAGCTTGCATAACAGTGTAAATTTGCTGTCCCCTCAAAATAACTCAACACACAGCCATTAATGTTATAAACCACTGGCAACAAAAGTGACTACACCCCTAAGTGAAAATGTCCAAATTGGGCCCAATTAGCCATTTTCCCTCCCCGGTGTCATGTTACTCGTTAGTTTTACAAGGTCTCAGGTGTGAATGGGGAGCAGGTGTGTTAAATTTGGTGTTATCACTCTCACTCTCTCATACTGGTCACTGGAAGTTCAACATGGCACCTCATGGCAAAGAACTTTGAGGATCTAAAAAAAAGAATTGCTGCTCTACATAAAGATAGCCTAGGCTATAAGACGATTGCCAAGACCCTGAAACTGTGGCCAAGACCATACAACAGTTTAACAGGTTCCAATCAGAACAGGCCTCGCCATGGTCGACCAAAGAAGTTGAGTGCACGTGCTCAGCATCATATCCAGAGGTTGTCTTTGGGAAATAGACATATGAGTGCTGCCAGCATTACTGCAGAGGTTGAAGGGGTGGAGGGTCAGCCTGTCAGTGCTTAGACCATACACCGCACACTGCATCAAATTGGTCTGCATGGCTGTCATCCCAGAAGGAAGCCTCTTCTAAAGATAATGCACAAGAAAGCCTGCAAACAGTTTGCTGAAAACAAGCAGACTAAGGACATTGATTACTGGAACCATGTCCTGTGGTCTGATGAGACCAAGATAAACTTATTTGGTCTAGATGGTGTCAAGCGTGTGTGGCGCCAACCAGGTGAGGAGTACAAAGACAAGTGTGTCTTGCCTACAGTCAAGCATGGTGGTGAGAGTGTCTTGGTGTGGGGCTGCATGAGTGCTGCCGATACTGGGGAGCTACAGTTCACTAAGGGAACCATGAATGCCAACATGTACTGTGACATACTGAAGCAGAGCATGATCCTCTCCCTTCAGAGACTGGGCCGCACGGCAGTATTCCAACATGATAACAACACCAAACACACCTCCAAGACGACCACTGCCTTGTTAAAGAAGCTGAGGGTAAAGGTGATGGACTGGCCAAGCATGTCTCCAGACCTAAACCATATTGAGCATCTGTGGGGCATCCGCAAACGGAAGGTGGGAGAAAGCAAGGTCTCTAACATCCACCAGCTCTGTGACTTCATCATGGAGGAGTGGAAGAGGACTCCAGTGGCAACCTGTGAAGCTCTGGTGAACTCCATGTCCAAGAGGGTTAAGGCAGTACTGGAAAATAATGGTGGTCACACAAAATATTGTCACTTTGGGCCCAATTTGGACTATTTCACTTAGGGGTGTACTCACTTTTGTTGCCAGTGGTTTAGACATTAATGGCTGTGCGATGAGTTATTTTGAGAGGACAGCAAATTTACACTGTTATACAAGCTGTACACTCACTACTTTACATTGTAGCAAAGTGTAATTTCTTCAGTGTTTTCACATGAAAAGACATAATAAAATTATATATATATATATATATATATATATATATATATATATATATATATATATATATATATATATATATATATATATAGCCGATACGGATATGAACAATTAGACTTACCATAAGACTTACAACATGAAATGGACCTGAAGTGTGCCCTGGTCTGATGGTCGGTATACCAAAATAAGGGGGCATACCCTAGATTAGAAATTAATATTTTGTGAAGAGAAATGAATTTGAGAAATGCCCTGAAAAGGGGATGGGAGGGTGGGTACCGCGCACAGGAAACCGACAAAGACCACAGGCGAGCGGGCTGGTTAAATACCCCCCGGGCTCCTCCCATAAATTTAGGCCACCATACTGGCCTTCCTACTTATGGTCGAAGCCCTATGGCCGACATGGATATGAACAAATAGACTTACCATAAGACTTACAACATGAAATGGACCTGAAGTGTGCCCTGGTCTGATGGTCGGTATACCAAAATAAGGGAGCAAAAACATTCAGGTTGGGGTGTAGTTTTATTAGTTTTAGCTTTATTTATTGAGCAAGTTTGGTGAATGCTTGTGCCATTTCCACCTAAGGGGTGGGGACGTACCGGGCGAGGTAGGCAGAGTTTAACCTGCTAAGTCTCTTAATGACGTTGTCTGGTACCCACGCCGAAATGCTGCCAAGGCTGCCCCAATACTAAAGAGTGACCGGTGCACTTACTGGGGCAGGGGTCTTCAAACTGCGGCCCTCCAGGTGTTCAGGAACTACAATTCCCATCATGCCTACTCATGTCTGTGAATGTCAGTGTTTTACAATGCCTCATGGGATGTGTAGTTCTGCAACAGCTGGAGGGCCGTAGTTTGAGGATCCCTGTACCGGGGTCTAGGTGTAGGCTGCTTAGAAGAACCCCCAGGTGTTTGATGAACTGGCAGGCACTCAAGGGTTTGCCCGAAAAGGTAATAGGGGACTAGAGTTTGAGTGTTCCGGTAGGAGTGACAGTAGGTGGTTGAGTATGGTTACTGGACACCGGACGTTGTTTATTTTATAGAGATGGATGTCTATCCTGGAGCTTGATTGCTGGGTTTTAGACACTGCAAGGTGGAGGATGAAATGGTGTTGGCAGTGAGCCAACTACACAGAACTTGGCCTGCGGGATTGCTGCGGGTGAACTCGCTGGGCCGCCAGAACCCGTAGTAGGCTAAGTAAATGGCTGCTTGTATGAACAAACTGGGGAGAAGGCCAAATGGCGAACTGGCTAAGATAGTAGACATGTCCCAGAAGATGGCAGCCTGGGACATGTCTTGTCTGTGTTGCCAAGATAATTACACCAGCCTGCGCAGGAAGGACATAACAGAGCGATGCG
Source organism: Aquarana catesbeiana (assembly GCF_042186555.1). Classification (NCBI taxonomy): domain Eukaryota; kingdom Metazoa; phylum Chordata; class Amphibia; order Anura; family Ranidae; genus Aquarana; species Aquarana catesbeiana. The sequence continues at coordinate 217,075,256 of NC_133332.1, forward strand.
GACCTGGTTTCATCAAGAAGATCGCCTCGGAAAGGATGTCGGTGGCGAAAGCCACGGCCTGTCCTGTCCAGATAAGACCCTAGAGTTGAGCAGCTGCCATGACCGGGTGTAGCTTGAAGAGGGAGGAAGTCCGGGTAAACCCGGGGTTTAGGAGTGTCTCTGGAGGCCATGTTCTTGTAAACCAATGGTGGCCAAAAATTGCAGCGATGCCTGTGGAGGCTGTGGCATCTGTCACTACCTGGGGTGATAAGGGCGACATAGATGGTATAATCATTGATATACCGATCCACGTAGTACGGAACCTTCCGACATTGATAGGTCTGCATTCTCAGGAAAGACTGCAGCTACTTCTTAGTACACACTCGTGTATGGGTGAAGTCTTGGGGAACTGGCCTGATGCGGGTCAGCTTGTCAAGGGGGAGGCTTGCCTGCGTGGAGTTGTTAGTTCGGAAGAGGTTATTGTAGACCTCGGTTCCGGATTGTTGAGTTTTAGAGACTGCAAGCTGAAGGACGTAATGGTTTTATCAGCGAGTCAAGTGGTGTCTACATAGTACCTGGCTGCCAGTGCCAGTAAAGTGAATTTGTTAGGCCGTAGAAAACCACAGAGGGCCAGGTAGATGGCTGCTTGGATGACTAGACTGGGGAATGTCTGAGGTTTTTGACATATCCCTAAAGATGGCAGTTGTGATGGGCAAGCGTTTGCTGTTAGCTATGGGCTGATGCTTCTGGATGCCACGTAGAAGGGATCTTACTGTATGGGCCGTAAACACAGACGACTCTCTGGGGTCCTGTAAGGACAGGAAATGCTGGATGCTGGCTAGGTATAGCCTGATAGTGTTATGAGAAGGAGCCAGCTGTGTGTAGCAATACGATACCTGGTGCGGGATGGAACCTGAACTCAACTGACCTAAGCGAGAAATGATACAGAAAATGATGAGTGGCTCGTATGAAGATGCCACTGGAGACAACTGGCCAATTAAGTGCCACTGAAGAATGATGTGTGACTGATTGTGTGCCACTGGGAATGTGTTTGTACTGATTGCAAGAAGTCATGCTAAGATGCGAGCCCTGCAATGATTGCAAGAGTTGTGCTTAAATACGTGCTTGCAACAATTGCAAGGGAGTTTGTGTCAATGAAGATGTATTTGCAGTGACTGCGAGACGTCCGTATTACTGCATGTGCTTGCACGGACTGCAAGGAGTTATGCTTGGATGAGTGTTTGCAACAATTACAAGAAGTTATGTTTGGATGCATGCTTGCAACGATTGCAAGAAGTTATGCTTGGATGTGTCCTTGCAACAATTGCAAGAAGTTGTGACTGGATGCGTGCTTGCAATGATTGCAAGAAGTTATGCTTGGATGCATGCTTGTAATGATTGTAAGAGTTGTGCTTAAATGTGTGCTTGCAATGATTGCAAGGGAGTTTATGTCGCTGGAGATGTGTTTGTAGTGACTGAAAAGTTCGTATTACTGCATGTGCTTGCAAAGACTGCAAGAGTTATGCTTGGATGTGTGCTTGCAACGATTGCAAGAAGTTGTAATTGCATGCGTACTTGCAACGATTGCAAGAAGTTATGCTTGAATGCATGCCTGCAACGTTTGCAAGAAATTTATGATTGGATGCGTGTTTGCAATGATTGCAAGAAATTGTGCTTGGGTGTGCTTGCAACGATTGCAAGAAGTTATGTTTGGATGCGTACTTGCAACGACTGCAAGAAGTTGTGCTTGGATGTGTGCTTGCAACGATTGCAAGAAGTTATGTTTCGATGTGTGCTTGCAACGAATGCAAGAAGTTTATGCTTGGATGCGTGCTTGCAATGATTGCGGGAAGTTGTGCTTGGATGCGTGCTTGCAATGATTGCAAGAAGCTGTGATACGATGCGTGCTTGCAATGATTGCAAGAAGTTGTGCTTGAATGTGTATGAAATTTAATCCGATATGAATCGGTTGTAAAGTGTACGAAATTAATCCGATACGAATCGGTTGTATAAAATTAATCTGATACGAACCGATTGTAGAGTGTATGAAAATGAATCCAATATAAAATCGGACTGTGGAGAGTATGAATATGGATCCGATATGAATCGCTGTGCCACCGACGCGACTAGATTTGAATTGACAGGAAAAAAGCAGATGCAGCTCACAAACACTCTTGCTCTGGAATGACACCGCCCTAGTAAGAACTGGAATTGAATTGAACTGTAGCGTGTATGAAATTAAACGAATCATTCTTATGTTGTATACAATGAATCCTGATATGATTCGGTTTGTAAATAAAATGTTAAATAAAATGAGTGAAATGTTTATGCCATGATAGAGGCACAAATCGGTGTGCCGTGACTGCGCCAATGAGACCAAGCCAACTGGGGATTGCCGGGATGAATCGATGCCTGATGGATGCCCTAGACTTGAATCAGGGCGCGGCATGTGACAACGAAATGAATGTAATGTTTGCCTTAGAATGAAATGAATGAAAATGTTTCGCCATGACAGAGGCACGAATCGGTCGTGCCGCAGATGCGACTGACAGCGAACCAGACTCTGGAGCATGTACTGAAATGAGGCAAAAGGAAAAACACTAGTGCACACCAGAACAAATCGGTGCATCACGGATGCGACTGGATTTGAATCGGAGTGCGGTATGTAACAGTGAAATGTTTGCCCTGACAGAGGCACGAATCGGTCATGCCGCGACTGCGACTGACAGCGAACCAAGCTCTGATGCAGGTGTTGGATGAGGCCGAAACATTTTGTTTATTTATTTATAATACTTTTTCTTTTTTTTTTTTTCGACTGCGACAAACGACGAGTCGGACTGTGGAGCACAAAATGAACTGAGGCCAAGACAACTGGGGCGCGCCGGGATGAATCGGTGCTTCTCGGATGCTACTGGATTCGAATCGGGGCGTGGTACGTGACAGTGAAATGAGTGAAATGATGAAATGAATGAAATGAGTTGTCATGGTAGAGGCACGTGCCATGACAGAGGCACAAATCGGTCATGCCGCGACTGCGACTGACAACGAACCGGACTCTGGAGCATGTACTGAAATGTGGCCGAAAATACCTGGGGCACGCCAGAACGAATCGTTGCATCATGGATGCGACTGGATTCGAATCAGAATGTGATACGTGACAGTGAAATGATTTCCAATGACAGAGGCACGAATCGGTGAGCCGCAAACTGCGACTGACAACGAACCGGACTCTGGAGCATGTACTGAAATGAGGCCGAAAAAATAACTGGGGCACACCGGGACGAATCGGTGCATCACGGATGCGACTGGATTCGAATCGGAACGTGACATGTGACAGTGAAATGATTTCCCATGACAGAGGCACGAATCGGTGAGCCGCAAACTGTGACTGACAACGACCGGACTCTGGAGCATGTACTGAAATGAGGCCAAATAACAACTGGGGCACACGGGGATGAATCGGTGCATCACAGATGCGACTAGATGCGAAGCGGAGCGCGGTACATGACGGTGAAATGAGTGAAATGATTGAAATGATAAGCCATGACAGAGGCACGAATCTGTGTGCCGTAATTGCGACTGATAACGAACAGGACTGTGGAGCATGAGACAAGAACAAGTGAGACACGGCTGGACAAACAGGTGCGAAGCGAACGCAACTGGATTCGAATCAGAGTGAGGTACGTAAAATGAATGAAAAAATGTTTTTTGGAAATGATAGAGGCACGAATCGGAGTGCTACGGCTACGTGCAGGGCTTCTTAACGAATGACTCGTAAGTTCCGTATCAGGTTTGAGCGACACACGGTATCTAGCAAATGGTAATACATGAAATGATGAAATGTCAACGAAACCCTACCTGCGACAGCCGAGCCAGACACGTCTGTACGAAAAACTACGAACAGGAATGGAAGCCTCTCAGAAACTGCGAACGGGAACCGAAAGCCGCAACTTCACGAACGCCAACAAGTTGGAAGAGTTGGCCTAGTGACGTAACGTACCGCGCACAGGAAACCGACAAAAACCACAGGCGAGCGAGCTGGTTAAATACCCCCCGGGTTCCTCCCATAAATTCAGGCCACCATACTGGCCTTCCTACATATATAAAAAATACACTGCCTGCACTGTATATATATATATTCTACACTGACTGCACTGTATATACATATACTAAACTGCCTGCACGTCACTAACTAATTTGCCTAATCTAGCTCAAGTTCTCTTAATCTCCACATTATCACACTACATACGGCCACCGTGTAAGCAGCCTTATATAGTGTGTGCTGTGGACTTAGCCCCCTGAGCCATGATTGGCCAAAGGCATCTTGCCTTTGGCCAATCATGGCTCTCACAGCAGATCGAGCTGTGATTGGCCAAAGCATGCAGGTCAGGTGCATGCTTTGGCCAATCAGCAGCCGTCAATGCACTGCGATCTCGTAGTGCATTATGGGGCACTCCGCGGCGCTTGAATTTGCCGCAAACACCCCATGTGTTTGTTTGTTCTGTGAACAAACGAACAGCAGATGTTCAAGTCGAACTTACTTTCGTTCGACGCGAACATCCAGACCATCCCTATTCAGTTGTTCCCTCCTTCATTTGCAAGGATAGAAGGGAACTGGAAACTTGGAGAAATAGGGCCTTCAACCCTGTAAACTCTAGGCCAACTGTGGCAATTGTTCAGTCTCAGCAGCCCCTTTGCATTGACAATCCTTGACTCTGGCTTAGACTTGGCATACCTTAATAGTAGTGATCTGGAGGAGGGATCTGCACTATCTTGCCTTCCGGACTTACGATGCTAAGAGACCAAGCCTGGCCTCTCCCATCTGGGCGATTGATCTTTACTCGGTTAATACGTATCGACCGCCCCAGATTCCAATTCTCTTTGATGGAGAAGAAGGTGTCCCATAGGGGCAATCTGGATGAGTTCCGGTGTGGCTTGGGGACATATAGGAATTCCCAGATGGCTTCATCACACCAGGCATCCCTCTTGCTCTCAATCTCCTCCATGGTCTCCCTTGGAGCATATGGATTTTCGTATCCATATTCCATGGCCACCTTCGTCTGAATAAGCCATTGAAAATGGGAGAACCTGGGGAGTTTCTGCCTATCACCTCTCCCAGGTGGGGCATATGGGGTCTCCGCTTTTGTAATCGGTCTTTCTTATGAGTTGTTCAGGGCTCAAGCCCGAGCATAGGTGCAGGATGGAAATAAGTCTGGGACCCTTGTGGCGTAGGCCTCACTGAACCCCAGATTCCTCGCACACCTCATGCGAACGACTGCCACGTCTGTCTCTTCACTGGGTGAACTGGAGCTTAGGGAGCTTCTTCTTCCCTTGGGCCCCCGATCCCACTCAATCTCAGCCTCTGATCCCCAATCACCGATTCCCTCTTCGAGGGATCCAAATCGGTGCTCAAACCGGGGCAACCTCACATCAATGATCCCTGCCTCCTCTTCACTGGAGGAGCTGACTTCTCAGTTGCTGCGACTGCCATTGATGCACCCTGTGGCCACGACTCGGCCTTCATAACTTGCAGACATTGTACCTCTGATACATGGGTCTCCCTGGCCTGGGAAATGCGGGTGTGCACTACTGGTCCTGGCCCCAGCGGTGTTCTCGGCACTCCCCGTCCCCTCCCAAATGGATGAGCCACTATGGGTGAGGGTGTAAGTGTCTCTGAAGTGGCTCCTACTTCCCAGTTTACATACAATCTTCTGGGCTGGCAATTACTCCGCTCCAACCGCAGCAACATGTCATCACAGTGCCCACACTGTATCCATGCCCTCAGCCTCACAGATTTGATTTGATATGGGATTTGTATTGAGCCGAATGCGCTCCATTAGGAGCGCGTCTAGGCACACCAAGACCCAAAAATCAAGTGAGATTTCCAAAAGAACGTTAAAAAAGAACAGATACATTTATGCACTTGCTACATACCAGCCCAAGATGCTCCGTGTCTCCTTCACTGCACAGCGCAAGTCCTCTTTTGGGAATTAATCTGACCCCTGTATCCCACTGGGTTGGATTCTGTGATTCAGTCCACTCCGCAGGCTCTCTGCCAACATATGCAATTGCATCCGTGCTCCAGCTCACTCCAGTACCCGCCATCTTGCTACTCCTCGCACGTGTCTCCTCTGCAGCTACACCCAAAGGTGGAAGTGACATCGTAGCTCTCTTCCCCTCCTGTGATTGGTGGCTCATGGGAGGCAACTCTACCCACTGCCCCAGACTAGCTGACTCTCTGGTGGTGGCTCCTTCTGCTAGGCAGATCTCTTTAGCGCACTCTCTCCCGCGCGGTACAGTAACCCCTTTACTGCTGCTCTCACACTACTTCCATGAATGGTACTGTAATGCAGACTGTGTTCCCTGCCACGGATACACACTCATCTGCCAACACTTGATCCCGGGCTGCATTCTCTTGCTCACACACCAGCCTGGCTCCCTCTCTGCTGCTGGAAACTGTCCCGCTATTGCTAGCTGAATGGCAGACATTTCTTCTTCCAGCACATGTACAGACACAGTCCCTGATGTGTCAATCCCTGCATCCTGGGTTACTGCTTTTCTGAACACAACCTGAAAGCACACTTGCACTGATTACTTTTAAGCAGACATCACTTTCCTCCACAGTGCAACACCTCCTTCTTTCAATGACACTCCAGCACTTTACTTGAGAAGACATAATGTTTCTTGGGTACATGTCCGGCCGTTGCGGGTAGCAACCACTGCTGTAACTCAGAAAGACATCCCGGACAACGCGCCCAAATGTAGCACTGTCCCCCTAGGGCTTGCTGAGTGTTGACTTCTTAGGTCTCTTTCTGTTTACCTGCAGCTGGTTGCTAATAGTTACCACATGCTTGCTGAGGGTTCCTACTTGGCCCGCCCTTCACCTGCTTGCTCGTTACTCAATGATCAGTCCAATGTATTTGTGTTTTTGTATTTTATTTTGGAACTTGGATGGGAGAAGGGATGAGTGGGATAGTCCAACTGGAACTATTCAAAGGATAAGAACTCCTCTCACTTGACCTCACCGGGTAATTAGTAGAAGCAGTCACATTCCTTTAACCATACAGCCACATGTATGGTTGAATTAAAGCGGAGTTCCACCTGGGTAAAATAAAATACTGCAGCTGCTGACTTTTAATATAAGGACATTTACCTGTCCTGGGAGCCCGCGATGTCGGCACCTGAAGCCGACCCATTTCTCAGCTCCAGGTGCAAGTGCCGACATCATTACTAAGGGAAACAGGAAGTGAAGCTTTACGGTTTACAGCCTGTTTCCTACTGCACATGCGTGAGTCACGCTGCAAGTTCTGACTGGTCCCTTCTGTCTTCTGGGACCTGTGTGTCTCCCAGAAGGCAGCGGGGGGGAAGGAGGAGGGGCCGAACATTATGTAGTTCACCGCTGCCATGTGCAGCAATCTTTCCCTGGATGTGGGAGCAGATACCTGGATTTGACAGGTATCTGCTCCCCCCTCCCCCCTGAAAGGTGCCAAACGTGCCAAACGTGGCACCGGAGGGGGGGAGGAATCCGATCAGCGGAAGTTCCATTTATACATACAGAGGGCTACACATACAGGGGGGTCTTCCAAAGAAGTGGGGTTCCTTAAATAAGTGGCACTTCCACTCTTGCACCATCCATCTGAACATTTTCTTCTCTCTTCACAGGTAAATCTGCTTTTATACTCCCATGTCCTTTAAACTGAACATTGACTGACTGCTCAAATGCATATTTGGTAAATCTGTTTGTCACCACTGTTTCAACTCCATCTGTAGCCATGCTCACAATATTTCAATTTTTATTTAGCTTTTAAGTCTTAGGTAAATTATGGGTTCCCTTATCTTTACAATTTTGGCCTTTTATTTTTTTTCAAATATGATTTTATTACATTTTTTTCAGGAATGAATTGCATATACATACTATAACAGTGTTTACAGAATGGGAGATCATAGTCTCCTAAAAGAATAAGATATATTACAAAAGAAACTTAACATATATTAAATTTATACATACAAAAACTCAAAAATCTAAGTATCCCCTTATCTCACTGCTACAGTAATCTAAGTTCCTGCTTCTTATCACCTTATGTGACAAAGCACCTCTGCTTCATTCCGTATACTGAGGAGATATAACATAACATATAAAAAAAAAAGGGGGGGGAGAGGGGAAAGGGAAGGGAAGTTTTAGAGAGGAGGGAAGGGGAAAAAAAATAAATAGGGAAAGGTTTCCGAAAATGGTGCTTAGTATCGCATCTGATGTCTCTTTGATCGCACATCCATCATATCTCTTAACTCAGACTCATATCCATGTTTCACAGCCCTAAGAGGGAGCTACCCTCTTCTGAATTAATAAACACATTCCAAGAGGTCCATGTCTTTTTATATACCTCTTGTCTATCAGTTGCTGTCAATATCAGGTCCTCCATCTTTCTAATGTCTTCCACCTTCCTTAGCCATAATGCTGTGGTCGGTGGATTCTGCGGTTTCCACATCAAAGGTATACAGGATTTAGCTGCATTTAGTAAATGACATAGGACAGATTTTTTTATATGTTTTCATTGGTATAGTGGTAATATGTAATAAAAAAAACGCCGGGTCATTCGGGATTTGAAAATTAGTAAATTTCTGGGCAATCGTTTGAACCATTTCCCAGTAAGAAGTCAACTTAGGGCATGTCCAAAATATATGCAGAATCGTCCCTTTATCTGTACCACATCGTCAGCAATGCTCTGACTCATCTGGAAAGATAGCATGAAGTCGACTAGGTGTCATATACCATCTTGTAAATATCTTATAATTGGCTTCCTGTATTTTGGTACAGATTGAAGATTAATAGGAAAGCTCAATCATATTTTGAATTTGTAAATCAGTAAATGTGTGATGCAAATCTGTACTCTATTTTAACACACTGGCCAGTTCTGGTTGCTCCCTAGGGGAGTTAAGTAACGTATACATCTCCGAGAGGACGTGAGACAATGGTTCTGTTCCCGAGCAATGCTCCTCAAATTTAGTCAGTTGTCTATTATATGCCTGCAGGTCTGGTATAGTCTTAAGAAAAATAATATAATTGAGCTGCATTCCAGAACGCAAGTTGGTAGGGGCCCTCGGGGTCAGTCAGCTCCTCCATATTAGGCCATCTATCTCCCGTCACAAACTGTGATGCAATAGTTTGCTCAGTCTCCCTTAGAGTCAAAAATTGCGTGGTTGAAAGGCCTGGTATAAATTTGGGGTTCCCAATTATCGGGGTCAATGGAGATTGTTTCAAAGTATTCCCTATCAAGGGATGAGATTTTAGATCTGGAGCAACAAAATCCCAGCACCACAGCACCCTCCCCAAAGGTATTGGGGATTGGCACTGTTCTACATGCACCCACAACTTCAGGTCACTATGGCGTTGTCAATCAATTACTCTACCAAGTTGAACTGGTAATAATAATATTCCTGACATCTGGCAACACCAAGCCACCATATTGTTTTGGTAAGTTTAATAAGGTGTGTGAAAGACGTGGTTTCTTTTGCCCCCAGACAAACCCTAAACAATGCCTGCACCTGCTTAAAATAAGAAAGCGTTATCTGTATCGGTAGGGCCTGAAATAAGTATAAAAATTTTGGCAGAATGCACATCTTAATGAAATTACACCTACAGATCCAAGAATGTAAATTAGCGTGCCACTTATCTAATAGCAGTCTGTAAGTAATGGTGGAAAATTAAGCTCATAAGTACGGGTTAAATCTGCTGGCATTTTTGTGCCTAAATAATTCAGGGCAAGTGTAGTCCACTTAAAGTGGAAGCCTCCTCTGACTTGTATAAGAGTTTGTGCTAGCAGTGCAACCCCCATGGCCTTTGATTTAGAAAAATTGATTTTCAAGTTTGATAAGGCACCATATAAATCAAATTGTTTAAAGAGATTTGGTAAGGATACTGCTGGATTCGTTAAAGAAAATAATAGGTCATCGGCATAAGCCGAGACCTTATGTTGTGTATTACCCACTGTCACTCCTTGTATATCCTGATTTAGCCTGATCATGGAAAGAAAAGGCTCCAAGGTAAGAGCATATAAAAGAGGGGACAGTGGGCATCCCTGCCTGGTACCATTCCTAATTATAAAAGACTCTGAGAGCGCCCCATTCACCTTAACCTGTGCGGTCAGATTTAAATATATCTTGGCTATCCGGTTCATCATCGCCTCTCCAAGTCCAATATGTCTGATTACGGAGAGCATAAATGGCCAACTTGCTCGGTCAAATGCTTTCTCAGCATCTGTATTTAAAAAGACACATGGAGTTTTTGTGGACTTGGTCACGTGAAGTAGGTTCAGCACTTTAGAAGTGCTGTCCCTCGCTTCACGTGTCGGAATAAATCCAACCTGATCTAAGTGGATTAATTTTTGTAAATGGTTTGACAGTCGGGTAGCCAAGTTTTTAGTATAGAGCTTAAGGTCTACATTCAAAGATGAGATAGGCTTATAGCTACCGCACAAGGTAGGGTCCTTACCTTCTTTATATATCACAGCGATGTGGGCTACTAGAGTATCCCTAGCAAATTAAGATCCAGAGTCGATCGAACTAAATAGATTAATCAAGCGTGGGCCTAATATTTCAAATAGTCTTTTATAGTATTGTGCAGTAAACCTGTCCGGACCCGGGGCCTTCCCTGATTTCATAGACCCTAACGTTTGTTGAAGTTCCAACAATGTTATTGGGGCATCTAATTCCATACATATCTCATGGGCTAAGGACGGCATTTGTGATGTTTGAATATATTCATCTATAGCAGATCGAGGCGGTATAGGTAATGCTAGATCATATAGGCGTGAATAAAATTCTTTAAATTCCTGGGAGATATGCATTGGTAAATTTACTTTTTGGCCGTTCCCATTGACAACTTGGAGGGATATATGTTGACAGTTTATGTTCTCTCACTTTTCTTGCCAATACTTTCCCACATTTATCGCCCGATTCGTAGTTCACCTTTCGGCAAAACTGTAACGCTGCTTTCGCCTTGTATTGAAGCAAGTTGGTAATTTGCTTCCTCAGTACCGCCAAGTCTGTTTCTAGAGTCTTATTAGGAGCATGTTTATAACTAGATTCCGCAATCGCTAATTTATCAAGTAATTCAGTAAGCTGTTTCGTTTGTTCTCATTTAACACGAGCCCCATGCTTAATAAAAACACCTCTAAGAACTGACTTATGTGCTTCCCATAAAATTCCTGGGTCACAATTTGGTAGGTCATTCATCTGAAAGTACAATGTCAACTCTTTAGTCACGTCCTCTAAGACTTCTGGTATCTGTAAAAGACTTTCGTTAAGTCGCCAGTAGCGATGTCTAGATGTCTGAGCTCCTGTTAGATCATAAGTCAGGAATACAGGGGCATGGTCTGACCATGTAATATTTCCTATGGATGTAGCCCGGACTGCATGTAAACAGGTATGGGGAATCAAAAAATAATCTATCCTGGTATAGATTTTATGTGGGGGTGAATAAAACGAGTAATCTCATTCTCCAAAATTTTGCAATCTCCATACATCAATCAATTGAGCTTTATGAAATAATTTTGCAGTACGTTTCAGTTGGCTAGGAGGAATGGATATCCCCACACACGTGAGATTGTCCTGGGGGGAGGGAGGGTAAGAAAAAAAAAAGAGAGCTTTTATAATAGAAAAAAATAGGGGGAGATTTGTAGTTACCTACAACTACTCCCTTAACCACTGTGTCATATTGTATTGTATTTTATTTTGTGCTATAAATATAGAGTGACTTTTTGTCTATGTGATATTCTCACCACCATATCCTACCCCCTGTCTTAGGGGGAAACCTTGAATCTTTGAATTTTACTTTACTCATATAATCATAAGTGACATATAGGGGTTCATTTACTATAGCGCTGCAGTGCTAATTAGCACTAATTGCCGCTAATTCACATCAATTTAGCACTAATAGCGCTAATTAGTGCCAAAATGGTATTCACATTAGCGCTGGTGAGAAAATACTCCCAAAATCGAATTTACTATAGTTCCCTGACACCAAATAGCGCCCAGACCCTTACTCTGCTAAAACCTGGAGTAGTGCACATGAAAATAATGTTTAGAGCATGATATAATTGCCTAAATGGTACTGAAATATGCTGTATATTATTTAAAGATAATCTGCTTTTAAAAACTATGTGAAAAAGTGATTTCCACACTGAAATATCTTTAAAAGTCTGAGAAGTGAAAAATTTCCTGTTTTGGACAACTGAGCATGCTCAGACCTGAAAATAGCTCTCATTTTAGCTCCAGTGTCCCGCGCTATAGTAAACACCAAAATGAGAGCTAATTAGAGAGCATTTTTTGGAAGTGAAAATCTGCTCTATTCTAGTCCAATGCAAGTTTCAGCCACTGATTCTAATGGAACAATTGTAACTTTCACAAAAAAAAACTTTTAATGTTGAGATGAAATGTATCTTTCTCTGAAATAAATTTTCCTTTGCAACATTGTTGCTTCTACTTATAATATTTTGTTTTTAAGAATACTAGAATGTGGAATGTTTTGATAAAATATATTTTTCTCTTTCACTTTCACTTGTTACTCTCCATCTCACAACAATCTTTACCCAAACTCACACAGGTGTCTTTATAATCCACAAACAATACCATTGCTGATGCAAATTTAAAATGAATCACAATTTTTTGTGCTTTTTTTTTATTTCCAAATATTCATAATTTGAGCCCAAAAAATGTGATATGTGTACCAACATTAGAAATCAAAATGTAATTCCCAACAATTTGAGGGTAATATTCTACTCTCACCCACAAAAAAACACCAAATATCACAGAATAAATCAAGAAGAATAACTCTTGAGTAATGTAATTCCATCACCTGTGTGTCCAAAGAAATGCAGTATTTATGTGTAGTTACGTGTAGGAGGTTTTCACATGTGGCAGCTCCGAGGCTTAGGGGTTAGAACTTCTGCTTAGTATCCCTGAGAGTCTGGATTCAAATCCCAAACATGCTGCTTCATGTAGAAAAGCTGTCTCATCTCCCAGGTCCTATAACTATCTCTAAATGTAGTATTTATGTGTAGGAGGGTTCCACCACCGTTGTAAGTCTTTTCCAGATACACTATTAAGACAAAAGTATTGGAACACCTGCCTTTACACACACATAAACTTTAATGGCAGCCCAGTCTTAGTCCGTAGGGTTAAAATTTGATTTGGCCCACCCTTTGCAGCTAGAACAGCTTCTGGGAAGGCTGTCCACAAGGTTTAGTGTGCTTATGGGAATGTTTGATCATTCTTCCAGAAGTGCATTTGTGAGGCCAGGCACTGATGTTGGATGAGAAGGCCTGGCTCGCAGTCTCTACTCTAATTCAGCCAAAGGGTGTTCTATCGGGTTGAGGCCAGGACTCTGTGCAGGCCAGTCAAGTTTCTCCACCCCAAACTTGCTCATCCATGTCTTTATGGACCTTGCTTTTTGCACTGTCTGCAGTAATTTTGGAACAGGAAGCGGCTTTCCCCAAACTGTTCCCACAAAGTTGGGACATTGAAATTGTCCAAAATGTCTTGGTATGCTGACGCCTTAAGAGTTCCCTTAACTGGAACTAAGAGGCCAAGCCCAACCCCTGAAAAACAACCCCACATCATAATCCCCCCTCCACCAAATCATTTGGACCAGTGCACAAAGCAAGGTCCATAAAGACATGGATGAGTGATTTTGGGGTGGAGGAACTTGACTGGCCTGGACAGAGTCCTGACCTCAACACAACAGAACACCTTGGGGATGAATTAGAGAGGAGACTGTAGATCAGGCTTTCTCGTCCAACATCAGTGCCTGACCTCACAAATGCACTTGGAAGAATGGTCAAACATTCCCATAGACACACTCCTAAACCTTGTGGACAGCGTTTCCAGAAGAGTTGAAGCTGGTATAGCTGCAAAGGGTGGGCCAAATGAGTTTTGAACAAAATACTAATACTGGGATGCCATTACAGTTCATGTGCGTTTAAAGGCAGGCGTCCAAATACTTAGGCCAATATATTGTATATTGCTTGTGACACTGTGCATGGCTATGGACTTAGGGCTGGTTCACACCACACAGATGCAGAGAATATGTGTAAGGCTGCCTGGTGGCTAAGTGGGTAGCAGTTCTGTCTAGCAGCACCTGGGATGTTGGTTCAATTCCCCAACATGCTAATCCTTGTGTTGAAGTTTATAAGTTCTCCCTGTGTGGGTTTCTTACCACAATCCAAAAACATGCTGGCTCACTATTTGTCTCCTGTCGAAATAGGTTCTAATGTAAGAAAGTTACTTTTGGACTTTAGATTGGAAACTCATTGCAGCCAGGGACTGGTGTTAATGTTTGTTAGCACTGACCATGCCCAGGGACTTGGACATTTAAATTTTTTGGGTTTACACTGCACAGGTACATATGCTTAGAAAACTATTGCTTTGTTTATGTGGATGCAAATGGACTTCGATCTTTGGCCTGTAGTTGGAGATTTGATGCACATAGCCAAGGGCTAACACCATTGCAAATAGTATTATGTGTTCCTGCTCATCAGGTGCAATCACTTTAGACATACATGAAGAGATAGATTGAAAGATACTGGTGGGCGTGTACTTCTATTGGGTGTGTCAGTGTGCTAACAATACAACCTCTCTTATATAAAGGCCTGAAGTAGGGGGGGTTTGTTTGGCCTGAGAAGGTCAGGTTTTTTGCTGTGATTTGTGGGGGAGAAGGAATGATATTGTGCCTATTGACAAATGCCCAACTAGGGATATTTGCTGAAATTCTTGTGCATTTTTTCAATCAAAAGTGGGTTTATGTGGCCATGCTGTCAATGTTGTGTGTGTATTGTTCCTGTCTGATCATGCAAACATCGTTTGGAAGCATCTGCTGCCTTCTACCCTTTTTGATCTCGTTGTTTAATAGTGTACACCAAAATGCAACTTCCAGCAGAACATGGTCACCAATGTATGTATGTGTGGATTGTGGGCTGGTGGTGAGTGTTTTGAATAAGTCTTTTTTAATATTATGTTGGAATGCTTTGTAAGAATAATGACTGTTAAGTATGTTTCTATAATCTTGCAGATAAAAATGTGATGTGTTGCCTGTTATACACTGAAATTAAAGCTGTGTCCACTCTAAGGTTTTGTCACATTATAGATTGTAAGCTCCTATGAGCAGGGCCCTTAAAATCCCATTGCTAAATGTAGCACCATATATCCTGTCCAAATTTTTTTGAAGCTAGTAAATGAATGTACTTTTTTTTTTTTTTTTCTGCTGGTAAAATAAAAGTACATTATTGAGCTTTGTTGTGGTGTTTTTTTTTCCTTCTACTTTTCTTTCTCTTTCGTTTTTGTGGGTGGTGGTTTTGGGAAAGTGCAATATCTCTTATATCTTATTTCAATATGTATTTGTGCACCAAAAAACTAATCTTTGTCCTGGTTCACATTGATGCTACTTTGAAATTGCGCTACTTCACTTGAAGTAGCACGATTTCAAAGTAGCAAGGTCAGAGTGATTTCAGGTGCTACGTGATAGACATCCATGTGGCTTCATACACAGATGTCTATTGAAGTCGCGCCTGAAATCGGCAAAAGTAGTGCAGAAACTACTTAAACAAATTGGTGCGGTGCCACAAAATCGGTGTTGCATCGATTGGAACAGTGCCATTGCTGCCGATAATCATGCGATTTGATCTCTCAAATTGCATGACAAATTGCTCCAATGTAAACGTAGGCTTCTGCACACCTGCAAGTAAATGATAAAAGTGGAATCTTTAAATATAACAGCTGTGGAGAATTGCAGGTAATGAATTCAGCTGGTGGATAGGCAGTGTTGTATATGTCGGCTTTAATTCACATTGGTGCAATTTGACGTGGCAATTGGTGGACTTTGGGGTGCAATTTGTATTGATATCAGTGCAGAAACCTGCACAGACGTCTCTGAAATTCCCCCTGCAGTCGGGACTGACATGCGGGAATGAAATTGTGTCATTTCAGCTGAACGATTTCCTCCCTCTGTCAGTGTGAACCAGGGCTCAAACTGGGCCCTTTGTTTTTATTATTCACCTACTGCTAACCCAGGGGCACCATTTCTTATCGAACGCCTTTTAAATATCATAAGTAGAAATACAAATTTGCATATCTGCAAATAAACAAAAATAATAAAATTCTAATCATTGTTGCGATCAAATATTCGCAGCAGCGATCAAGAGTGTGGTTTCACCTTCTGACCCAGAGATAAGTCATTGTAATCACCCGGAAGTAGCTGTGCTGGTCAGGATCTCCATCTAGGTGGACATGGCGAGGTCCCTCTTTAGCAAAGAGGAGGTGCTGCTCATTTTCCGGATAAGTGTATGATATGTACTTGTGCTTAATCAATGTGGGGTGGATGTGGTAGTTAGATTTGGTGTGGGTGGTTTTCATTGATTTGTTTGGCATCCCCACACATTTGGAAGTAAAATATTCCGCGCTTAGGATCAGTGTCAACAAGGACCTGCAGCCCCCCAGGCAAACTGGAAACACCGAAGTGAAATCCACGTGATACAATGTGTTCTAAATAGGGGAATGGCGCTGTTCGCAAACTGTAAAAAACAAAAAACCAACAAACCAAAATAACACCAAGAGAAATAAATGAAAAATAATATGTGTATGTGGATGAAAAAAATGTTTTTGAAATATATAAAATGAATAAAAAATGTGGAGTGTGCACCAAAGTCCACAACAAGTGAAAGATTCTTACTAGAACCCTGCAAGCTATTCCATGGCGTGTATAGCATAGGGTGTGAGTGTGCAAATCACTGGCATAGGTGAAAGGATAGCAAACACATGCCTAATAAAAAATAATAATTGAAAGTGACATAAAAAATATATATATCAACATTTAAAATCCCACTCACGTGCCCAGTAACATGAAAAATGCATGTGAATAAACCAAATATTAATAAACATCAATACCCCCTCTGACATAAATCGTAAAAAATGCAAACAGGATATGGGTATATATTAAAAAGATGATCAGAGAAAAAAGTATATGGTGATGATAAATAAGTGTGGTCACTACTGAAAACCCGTTGGGGATTACACATTTGTTGAATATACCTACTATTTGTGGAGAGGGATTTCCGTCACACTCATTGGACAATTTACATTGGACGATCTTGTTTACAGTACACACATCAATTTTTGCATTTTTTATATATATATCTTTCTGACCGCACTTATTTATCATCACCATGTACTTTTTTCTCTGATCATCTTTTTAATATATACCCATATCCTGTTTGCATTTTTTACGATTTATGTCAGAGGGGGTATTGATGTTTATTAATATTTGGTTTATTCACATGCATTTTTCATGTTACTGGGCACGTGAGTGGGATTTTAAATGTTGATTTATATATTTTTTATGTCACTTTCAATTATTATTTTTTATTAGGCATGTGTTTGCTATCCTTTCATCTATGCCAGTGATTTGCACACTCACACCCTATGCTATACACGCCATGGAATAGCTTGCAGGGTTCTAGTAAGAATCTTTCACTTGTTGTGGACTTTGGTGCACACTCCACATTGTTTGTCCATTTTATATATTTCAAAAAAATTTTTTCATCCACATACACATATTATTTTTCATTTATTTCTCTTGGTGTTATTTTGGTTTGTTGGTTTTTTGTTTTTTACAGTTTGCGAACAGCGCCATTCCCCTATTTAGAACACATCCCCACACATTTGCTTCTGGCCCATGTGCACATATTACTTCCTGCATTTGTTCTGCTGATGTAAATGCAAGTATAAATGAGAGCTCCTTTCTGTTAAAATATATGTGACTTGTTTCACAGTTGGGCGACTTTGGACCTCCGAGTTGCTTGACAAGTTGTACCCCATGATTCTCAATGATAACTAGGGATGGGCTGAACACCCCCCCCCCCCCTTTCGGTGCGAACAGACAAAAAATTTGTTAGAACACACAAACACCGTTAAAGTCTATGGGACATGAACATGAATAATCAAAAGTGCTAATTTTAAAGGTTAATATGCAAGTTATTGTCATAAAAAGTGTTTAGGGACCCGGGTCCTGCCCCAGGGGACATGTATCAATGCAAAAAAAGTTTTAAAAACGGCCATTTTTTCGGGAGCAGTGATTTTAATAATGCTTAAAGTGAAAAAATAAAAGTGAAATATTCCTTTAAATTTCGTACCTGGGGGATGTCTATAGTATGCCTGTAAGTGGCGCATGTTTCCCGTGTTTAGAACAGTCTGACAGCAAAATGACATTTCTAAAGGAAGAAAAAAGTTATTTAAAAGTGATAGCGCTAGTGCCGGTGTTCTGCCGAGAAAGTTCCCCCCGGTGGATAAAGACTCCCCTGTACTGCGCAGGCGCATCGCTTGCGCAGTACGAGCCGCCAAAAATAGCCGAAGCTGAACACCTGTGAGTCAGCTGTACACGGCGCCTGTAACAGGGCCCCTTGCGGGCTCACTTCGCTCACCACACTTCGGGCACGGCCTCGCTTCGCTCGCCATATTTTTGTTCTAACTCTATGTCCACTTGGATGGTGGGGCTTGAACCTGGACTCAGGGCAGAATGTACTGTGCAGACGCCGTGTAGAGCTGACGATCAGCTGTTCAACTTCGGAGACTTTTGGCGGCTCCATAGTCATTCGTACTGCGCAAGCGCATCGCATGCGCAGTACAGGGGGGTCCTTATCCACCGGGGGAACATTCTCGGCAAGACACCGGCTATTAATGAATTGTCGATCCCGACAATACACATAAAAGTTCATTGATAAAAATGGCCTGGGATTCCCCCACAGTCCATTACCAGGCCACTTGGGTCTGGTATGAATATTAAGGGAACCCCAAACCAAAATTAAAAAAAAAAAAAAAAAATGCGTGGGGGTCCCACCAAATTCCATACCAGGCCCATCAGGTCAGGTATGGATTCATACCAGACCCTTATCCGAGCACTCAACCTGGCAGGCCGCAGGAAAAGAGGGAGGGGACAGGAGAGCGCCCCCCCTCCTGAACCGTACCAGGCCACATGCCCTCAACATGGGGAGGATGTCCCCATGTTGATAGGGACAAGGGCCTCATCCCCACAACCCTTGCCCGGTGGTTGTGGGGGTCTGCGGGCGGGGGGCTTATCGGAATCTGGAAGCCCCTTTTAACAAGGGGACCCCCAGATCCCGCCTCCCCCATGTGAAATGGTAATGGGTACATTGTACTCCTACCATTTAACAAAAAAGTGTCAAAAATTGTAAAAAACACACAGACACAGCATGGGACAAGTCCTTTATTAAAAAAGAAAAAAACATTCCAGCGATGTAATCCTTCCTCGTCCCAGGATACGGAGAAAGACACCGCCACGACACGATCCGCCTCCATGGGAGGAGCCCGCTGAATGATGCTAGACCTGCCATGACAGTTCTTAAATAGCTGAGGGTAGGGCCACCCATGACGTGCACGGGTGACCCCGCCCCCCTCTGATGCAACGGGGAAACTACGCAGGGTTACCAGTGACATGTACAAGTGACCCTGGCCCCCATCTGACGCCACAGAAACCCCCGTATCGTCAGAGGGGGGCGGGGTCACCTGTACATGTCACTGGGTAACCCCGCTGTGTTTTCCCGTTGCGTCAGAGGGGGCGTGGTCACCCGTGCACGTCATGGGTGGCCCCGCCCTCATCTTTTTGAGAACTGATATGGCAGGTCTAGTGTCATTCAGCGGGCTTCTCCCATGGAGGTGGATCGTGTCCTGGCAGCGTCTTTCTCCGTATCCCGGGACGAGGAAGGATTACATCGCTGGAATTTTTTTTTTCTTTTTTAATAAAGGACTTGTCCCATGCTGTGTCTGTGTGTTTTTTACCATTTTTGACACTTTTTTTATGAAATAGTAGGAGTACAATGTACCCGTTACCATTTCACATAGGTCACATAGGGGGGGGCTGGGATCTGGGGGTCCCCGTGTTAAAGGGGGCTTCCAGATTCCGATAAGCCCCCTGCCCGCAGACCCCCACAACCACCGGGCAAGGGTTGTGGGGATGAGGTCCTTGTCCCCATCAACATGGAGACATCCTCCCCATGTTGAGAGCATGTAGCCTGATACAGTTCAAGAGGGGGTGTGCTCTCTCATCCCCCGTCTTTTCCTGCTGCCTGCCAGGTTGCGTGCTTGGATAAGGGTCTGGTATGGATTTTGAGGGAGACCCCCACGCCATTTTTTTTTTAATTTTGGCGCGGGGTTCTGCTTAAAATCCATACCAGACCCGAAGGGTCTGGTATGGATTTTGAGGGGGACCCCCACGCCATTTTTTTTTTAATTTTGGCGCGGGGTTCTGCTTAAAATCCATACCAGACCCGAAGGGTCTGGTATGGATTTTGAGGGGGACCCCCACGCCATTTTTTTTTAAATTTTGGCACGGGGTTCCCCTTAATATTCATACCAGACCCAAAGGGCCTGGTAATGCACTGTGGGGGATCCCAGGCCATTTTTATCAATGAACTTTTATGTGTATTGTCGGGACCGACAATTCGTTAATAGCTGGCACTAGCGCTAGCACTTTCAAATGACTTTTTTTTCCTTTGAAATGTCATTTTGCTGTCAGACTGTTCTAAACACGGGAAACACACGCCACTTTACAGGCATACTATAGACACCCACCTGGTATGAAATTTAAAGGAATATTTCACTTTTATTGTTTCACTTTAAGCATTATTAAAATCACTGCTCCCGAAAAAACGGCCGTTTTTAAAACTTTTTTTTGCATTGATACATGTCCCCTGCGGCAGGACCCGGGTCTCCAAACACTTTTTATGGCAAAGAACTTGCAGTGAGAACTTTGGATTTTGCAGGTTCAAGCCCCATTGACTTCCACTATTCCAGCATATGTGATCTGACAGGCATTATTGCCGCAATAGCGCTGCTTTCCATTTGCATTAGCGCTGAGTTTCTGAGAGTTGAAGTCTTTCTGGCCTTTTTTGAGAGCTATTTTCTGGCACTGCAGGATATTTTTTTGGCGCTATAGTAAATGACCTCCATAGTGATAAAAGACAGAAAAAATAAATAAATAAATAAATAAAATGATGTAATTCCTTGCCACGTTAAACCACTAAGTGATAATAGTCTTAATAAATTTAAATAATCTTCTCACATTATGGAAAATAAAACCCTTGTCCCCAATCTCACACACACAAAAAAAAGAAAACCCAAGAAAAATGGGAGGAAAAAAATATAACTAAAACACTCACAGCAATCCTAATACCTCCCCTTCCAATCCCACTTCTGTTCTGTTTGAGTACTTGTGGGTCTCACAATCAGCGGAGAAAAAGGGAAGTAGTGAAACCAATCCTAACCAGATCTGATATCTTGTTCCCCCATAGACTAAAAAAAAAAAAAAAAAAAAGAGGAAGGGGGGGAACAAAAGAGAGAGAGAGAAAAAAAAAGAAAAAAACATAAAACATGAAAATAGGAGCCCCTTTTATCCATATGGATCTATATTTCCTAATAATCTACTCCACACAGAAAAAAAAATGGAGGGGGGTAACATTTTGGCCAAAAAAAAAAATTCCCTTTCCTTTCTCTCTCTCTCCCTCCAATTCTATGGTTTCCTTGCAGTCCTTTCATGTTTCTCTTCCATTTTAGCTTTCTACCAGATTCTTTTGTTAATTTCTTTGCTCTTTTAATCCTAGAGATCTTAGTTCAGCAGGCCTTCGTCGTATTTGTCCCGGGATTGCTTTTAGCTAATTGGGAATGGGAATTGCCTCTGTCTCCAGAAAGAAAACAGCCCAGGTAAGTCTGCTGAGCTAGACAAGAAAAAAGATGAGTGGCCTTTCCTTACGGTTAACGAGATGGGGTACCCCCACCGATATGTGCCTCCTAGTTGCCTAATCTTGTCTAGTAGCGGACGTAGTAACTCTCTCCTTTGCAAAGTATTCCTCGATACATCTGCTAATATTTTTTATAGGGGATCCATTGAAAATAATCTCTCTCAGCTCCCACGCCTTGCGTAGAATTATCTCTCTGTGTATATAGCAAAGCATACAGCATACAATGTCTCTAGGTCTTTTTAAATCTGTGGAGCGGTGACTCAGTGCTCTATGAACCCTCTCAAACTTGAGGTCCTGGGGGGCCACCGGGAGCGCCAGTTGTTGCCATATTTTCAATACTATAGATTGTAAAGTCTCCTCACCTGTATCTTCCAGGACTCCCCCCAGCCGTAGATTGTTACGATGGCTCTGGTCCTCAAGCTGTTCCAGGTGCAGCTGTAGTGCAAGAGCCTGTACAGCTTGCTGATCCTCTGTCTGCTCCAGCTGAGCCACTCTCCTCTCCAACAGGGCTGATGCTGTTTCTCCAGTAGGAACCCTTTCCGCCAATGATTGTACCTCTACCTGGATATTTTGAAAGTCGCGTTTACGATGCATCTCCTCCATGCGAAGGATCAGTGTCTCCATATCAGCACAAGTAAGTAATGCCTGGAGGAGATCTTTAAGGGCCTTGATTTCTCCCTCCATGGTAGGTATCAGTGCACCAACTTGCTGTCTCTGCTCCTGTGTAGTCTGCTGTATGATAGAAGCACAGATAGTTTCTGTAGCCACTACGGGAGTTGACGCTGGTAAAGCAGCCATTACAGCTTCCGAATAGGAGGTAGACTAAGTCTCCGTCGTATGGTTCCGTAGGCTGGCGGATCTTGTCTCTGGAAAGTAGCTCTGTATCTCTGGTTGAAGTGTTGCTGCTGCTGTACGCTTCTCTTTTTCCTTCCCCCCTCTTGTGGTGCTCAGAGGCGTATATAGGGTATGGCAGCCATGGCAAGTGCCATAGGCGCCATTGGGGGGTCAGCAAAAAAGACGCCCCCGCACCAAAAAAAGTCCCACCCATCCTCTTGCGGCCGCCTCCCGCACAATCTACTCCCCAGCGCCACGGCCGGCCTGCTGGAGCGTGGCGCTGGCACAGCACTTCATTAGCAAGTGAGGGAAGCGGCAGGCGCCCTCATGACGCCGATGAGTTGCCTCTGGCCAGAGTGACCGCCCGTAGCCATAGGGTAACTGGAGGAGGCAGAGCCTAAAGCTCAGCCTACCCTCCTCTGTGCAACTGCTGTCTGCTTCATCTTCTTATCTCGGGGGTCTCCCAGGTCTGTGTGACGTGCTGTGACGTGGTCGGTGACGCCGGTGAGGACTCTGAAGGGGAACCTGGATGGAGGCTGGAGACCAGGAGGAGAGAGAGACGTCACTAGAGAGAAGAAAAACAATTGGAACCCCCCCCCCCAGGCAGCAGCAGGTACTAGTACAGACAGTAATTGTCACCATGATCTTGATCATCATGTGCATGCAGCATTTGTACAGTGTACCAGTAACTTGCAACCAGTGCCAACTGCAAAGCAAGCAATCAAATATAGTGCTCAAACTATTTGGATTAAATAAATATGCTTAGCCATAGATATCATAAAGTGTAATAAAGTGATTTGTGCAAGTAGTACCTGCTGTTGCACAAATCACTTTATTACACTTTATTTATGATATCAATGGCTAAGCATATTTATTTAATCCATATTGCGCACTATATTTGATTGGCTGCTTCTGCTTGAGCCTGGCACGCACACACAATCGCACATGATGATGACTTGGACCACTTTCACACTGAGCCGCCCCGGGCGTCAGCGGTAAAGCGGCACTAGTTTTAGCGCTGCTTTGCCACCGTTTCAGCGGCACTATTCGACTGCTAGCAGGGCGGTTTTAACCGCAGTCGAAAAGAGCTTAAATCCGCCTGCAAAACGCTGCTGCAGCGGTGCTTTTTCAGCGATATGACGGCGCTGCCCCATTGATTTCAATGGGCAGGAGCTGTGGAGGAGCGGTGTATTTACCAGTCCTACAACGCTGCAAAGAAGCTGCTGGCAGGACTTTTTGTGACGCCCTGCACTTGAGCTTTCACACTGGCCTCCAGTATGAAAGGGGTCTTAAAGTCATCATGTGCGATTCTGCGTGTGTGCCAAGCAGACAGGGCCGGCGCTACCACTAGGCAAACAAGGCAGCCTAGGGCACCCAGCCACTGGTGATCCTACTCCCTCTACCTCTGTACAGTGTCAGAGGCGCTGGCACAACATTTTTGGGTGCTGATGTTACTGTATTTATGGGTGCTGATGTTACTGCATTTATGGGTGCTGGTGAGGCTGCATTTATGGGTGCTGATGTTACTGCATTTATGGGTGCTGGTTAGGCCGCATTTATAGGTGCTGATGTTACTGCGTTTTTGGGTGCTGGTGAGGCCGCATTTATGGGTGCTGATGTTACTGCATTCATGGGTGCTGATGTTTCTGCATTTTTGGGTGCTGGTAAGGCCGCATTTATGGGTGCGGATGTTACTGCATTTATGGGTGGTGATGTTGTGGTTTTGTTAGCTGTTTTTTTTTGTTAAGGTTATCTGAAAGATGGGTTTCAAATGTTTTGACAGGGGCGCAGTTTTAGTGTTTGCCATAGGCGCCATTTTCACTAGATACGCCTCTGGTGGTACTCATACCGAAAGGGCAGTTATTTTACCGCCTAGTTTGCTGGAGGACATCAGGAGCTCTGATAGCACGTGTCCTCACTCCTCTTTCATCTCCTCCAATTTTGGCCTTTTAGGCCCCTTTCACACGGACGGATAGAATGGTGCATAGAATGGTGCTTTTAGCTGCAGATTTTCTAGTTTTCTACTGCAGCTAAAAGCACACAATGCTTTCCTATGGCCCCATTCACACACTGCGTTTAGCTGTGTTTTGATTACCTGCGGTTTTGTGCGGTAGAAAAAATAGAATTGACTGCATCCAGGAGTGAGTTAGCGCAGCTTTCCGCACATAACCGCAGGTAATCGCAGTGCACTGTGTCAGCTGCGGGTAGCAGCGCCGAGCTGGCTCGCTCATCGGGAAAGTAAAAATGTTTTTTCCTTTCCCAATGACAAGCACGGGGATCTGACTTGGATCCCCGCCAATGCCAGGCACTGTGTTTGGTATGAATCTTGAGGGGGAACTCCACGCCAAATTTTAAATAAAAAGCGGTCTTTTGAGACGTCTTCTTCCCATGATAGGACTGTGACGACATAAGGGGCGGGGTCACCGGGTGACATCACTCGGTGGCCATGCCCCATGCCTATATAATTGGTTGCGAACCTCGCTCACGGCATTACAGCAAGAGGGAGCGTCATGTCAAGATCTCTGGAAGAAAAGAGAAGAGGGAAGACGTCTCAAAAGACAGGGCTCCTCCGCTAGCAAAAGAGAGGCAAAAGAGCAGAAGATAGCGGAGGAGTCCGGCAGAAGGAAGAAGGCACAGGAGAAGAACCAGAGAGCATGGAGACGACACCAGAGAGAGGGAGAAGAGGCCTAAAAGACCCCCGAAGTTGGAAGAAGACCCCCGGAGCTGCCTAATAAATTACTTTTAAAATCTGTGTTGTGTTGTTTTTTTTCTTGACACTTTTTTCCCCCAGGTGAATGGGTAGGGGTACGATGTACCCCATACTCATTCATATAGGGTGGGGGGCCGGGATCTGGGGCCCCCCTTATTAAAGTGGGCTCCCAGATTCCGATGAGCCCCCCGCCCGCAGACCCCGACAACCAACGGCCAGGGTTCTTGGGAAGAGGCCCTTGTCCTCATCAACATGGGGACGAGGTGCTTTGGGGTGGGGGGCCCGCAGGGCACCCCCCTTGCCCCAAAGCACCACCTCCCCATGTTGAGGGCATGCAGCCTGGTACGGTTCAGGGGGGGTGCTCGCTCGTCCCCACCCCCTTTCCTGACCGACCGGGCTGCGTGCTCGGATAAGGGTCTGGTATGGATTTTGGAGGGACCCCTACGCCATTTTTTCGGTGTAGGGGGTGCCCCTTGGAATCCATACCAGACTGAAGGGCCTGGTATGCTCTTGGAGGGGAACCCATGCCAGGTTTTTATTTCAAATTTGGTGTGGAGTTCCCCCTCAAGATTCATACCAAACACAGTGCCTGGTATTGGCGGGGATCCAAGTCGAATCCCCATTCAATATGAGTCGGTACCCTGTCAGTTTGCTATGGAAATGGCAAACCGCAGCTAAACGCAACCGCAGCTAAACGCAACTGCAGCTAATCGCACTGTACAAATGCAGCTGATTGCAGTGCCTGGTGTCTTGAATTTCACAGAAAAAAAAACATGCTTTTAACTGTGGCAGAATAGCCATCCGTGTGAAAGGCGCCTTAGTCCTCTTGCAGTTTGATTGTGATGTGAAAAGTCTTGCTCTAATAACTGTGTGCCTAATAGTACCTCCTGATTGATTAATTGCCAGATTCAACCCACACCCAACACAGTATAAAAACAAGGCCTTCTTTACGGGGGAACACATACAAGGGGCTGCACATACAGGGGGTTCTTCCAAAGAAGTGGGGTTCTTTAAATAAGTGGCACTTCTGCTCTTCCACTTCAGCGATTTGCACAAAGTAAACCACAGCAGACTGCAAGTGACCTAATTTCCAAATAATCTCAAATTCCTCTCTGAAACATGCGCTCTTTACCTCTCCTTTTCACAATTGCAGCCTCTCTTTTTTTCACCCCTCTTCTCCACCCCACAATCTGTACATATCACCCTCACTTCTCCCCTCTACCTATTACTGCACTCATCACCTCTTTCTAACTCTAAGCCCACTTGCTAACAAACCCCCCAGGATACTGAAGCATGTCCCCTCATACAAACCGTATTCTCATATTACCTCCCTTACTTTTCTGCTTCTCCTAACCGCTGGAGATATTTCCCCAAACCCTGTGCCTCCCTTATTTAACTGTACCCATCACCATCACCCTACACCCTCTGGCAGTAGTCGCAATCTACGCAATTTAGTCTCCATTCCTCTTCTTCCCAACGCCAGCCTCCCTCTCTCCTGCGCCCTCTGGAACACTCGCTCTGTCTGCAACAAACTCACCGCTGTTCATGACCTCTTTGTCACTAATCCCTTTAATCTACTTGCTCTCACCGAAACCTGGCTCCACGAATCTGACACCCCTTCTCCTGCTTCCCTCTCCCAGGGTGGCCTTCACTGGACTCACTCCCCTAGGCCTAATGGACGCAAGGGAGGTGGTGTGGGATTCCTCCTATCCCCCCAAAGCACCTTCCAGGTTATTCACTCCCCTCCCTCTCTTTCCCTCTCATCATTTGAAGCTCACTGTATACGTCTATTATCTCCAACTTCCCTAAGAACTGCTGTGATCTACCGGCCCCCTGGACCATTATCAACTTTCCTTGATGAGTTTTCTGCCTAGCTACCCTACTTTCTCTCTTCTGAAATTCCCACAATCCTTCTTGGTGATTTCAATATCCCTGCTAATGCAAACACTCCTGCTACTTCTAAACTTCTTAGTCTAACCTCTTCATTTGACCTGAAGCAATGGGTACAGGCCTCTACTCACTCTGATGGCAACACCCTTGACCTTGTATTCTCCTACCTATGTGCTCCATGCAACTTCTCAAACAATCCTTTTCCTCTCTCTGACCATCACCTTATTCGTTTCTCTCTCTCCCTGTCTTCCACCACCTTTCCCTCCAATCGCCTAACCATCACCCGCAGAAACATTCGCAACTTCAACTCCTCTCTCCTCTATTCTGCTACTGGCCACCTCTATGACAAAATCTCTCCCCTGTCCTGCCCCAACCAAGCCACTTCCATCTACAATAAATTCCTGTCCTCCACCTTGGACAAGCTCGCTCCCCTCACTACACGCAGATTTAGGCCTCGACCCCTACAACCCTGGCAAACAGACACTAAAATTATCAAAAAACGTAGTCGCGCTCTTGAGCATCTGTGGCACAAGACTAAGTCTCTCAAAGACTTCAACCAATACAAATCTGCCCTCCAAAAATACTATTCTTTCCTCCACGCTGCCAAGCAGACCTATTTTACAACTCTTATTATTATCTTCTCATCTAGTCCCCATAAACTTTTCTCTACCTTCAACTCTCTACTTCGTCCTCCATAGCCTCCATCCACTGACTAACTCACTGCCCAGGAGATTGCTAATCACTTCAAAAACAAGATTGACACAATCCGTGATGAAATCTCCACTCTACAGGCATCTCCCCCAGTTAAGACCCCATATCAACAGGTACAATTGACACTCCCCTTATTAAAATCTGCTACTACAGATGAAGTTGCTAAACTCCTTTCTAATGCCCACCTAACCACCTGCCCCCTGGACCCTATTCCCTCTCAAAAACTACGGTCGCCCTCTGACTCTATCCTACACTCTTTAACCCACATCTTCAATCTCTCCCTCACCTCTGGCATTTTCCCCAATGCTCTAAATATGCACTGGTCACCCCCATACTTAAAAAGCCTATCTCCCTGCTCCCCTTTTCCTCTCCTTGAACGCCTGGTTTACAACCAATTGAGTGACCACCTCATTAAGAATAACCTTCTTGATCCCCTTCAATCTGGATTTTGCCCTTAACACTCCACAGAAACTGCTCTTTTAAAACTCACAAATGACCTACTAACTGCAAAAACCAATGGACACTATTCTGTACTCCTACTTCTGGACCTTTCAGCTGCCTTTGACATGGTTGACACCTCCTCAAAAAACTTTACTCCCTTGGTCTCCTTGACTGTGCTCTTCAGTGGCTCTCATCCTACCTATCCCAACGCACCTTCAGTGTCACTTAAAATTCTACTTCCTCCGCTCCTCTTCCCTTCTCCGTCGGGGTCCCCCAAGGTTCTGTTCTTGGACCTCTTTTATTTTCAATCTACACCTCTTCCCTGGATCAGCTGATAGCCTCTCACAGCTTTCAATATCATTTCTACGCTGACAACACACAAATCTATCTCTCCACCCCTCAACTCACTCCATCAGTCTCCTCACACATCACTAACTTACTAACAGACATATCTGTATGGATGTCACACCACTTCCTCAAACTCAACTTGTCCAAAACCGAGCTTATAATATTTCCTCCCCCACGTGCCTCTTCCCCTGACTTCTCTGTCAAGAGCAATGGCACAACCATCCACCCATCCCCACATGTCAGCGTGCTAGGTGTTATTCTGGACTCTGAACTCTCCTTTTGGCCCCACATCCAATCACTTTCCAAAGCTTGCTGCCTCAACCTCCACAACATCTCCAAACTACGTCCCTTTCTAACCAAGGAAACCACAAAGCTCCTGATTCACTCCCTGGTTATCTCTCGCCTTGACTACTGCAACTCCCTCCTCATTGGCTTATCTTTAAATAGACTATCCCCCCTTCAGTCCATCATGAATGCTGCTGCCAGATTCATCCACCTTACAAACCGCACAGTGTCTGCTACCCCTCTCTGCCAATCCTTCCATTGGCTGCCACTTGCCCAACAAATTCAATGAAAAATAATAACAATAAGTTACAAAGCCATCCACAACTGCCCCCAGCTACATCACTAGCCTAGTCTCAAAATACCAACCTAATCGTCCTCTTCATTCCTCCCAAGACCTCCCGCTCTCTAGCTCCCTCATCTCCTCCCATATCAGCCTCCAGGACTTCTCCCAAGCCTCGCCCATCCTCTGGAATTCGCTACCCCAATCTGTCTGACTGTCTCCAAAGTTATCCACTTTTAAGGCGATCCCTGAAAACTTTCCTCTTCAGAGAAGCCTATCCTGCCTCCATCTAACAACTGCACTATTTTCTCCATTAGCTCATCCCCCACAGCTATTACCCTTTTGTATAACTTGACCCTCCCTCCTAGATTGTAAGCTCTAACGAACAGGGCCCTCTGATTCCCCACTGCATTGAATTGTATTGTAATTGTACTGTCTGCCCTAATGTTGTAAAGCGCTGTGTAAACTGTCGGCGTAAATTCTGTATAATAATAATAATAATAATAATAATAATAATAATAATTTATGTAGTCAGGAGGATAATTTGGTGGGACTTTGTGGGTGCCGGGAAAAGAGATTTCAACAGACATCAAGATAAAAAATAAAATTCTTATTTTATTCAACATATACAAATTTTAAAAAGGATGCTGGCTAGACATAATAACATGAAATAACATACAGCAGTACATATCAAATTAGATTGGAAGTAAACAGTCGCTCAGCACTGTAATCCATAATCCCTACATGTTTCGCCCAGTGGGCGAAGTGGATATGTAGCTGCTAGGGGAATCAAGCCAGGTGTAGGAGAACGGACTTTGCTCTGTACTGAAGAGGTTTAGTCTGGGTGGGCCCAGATGGGGCTGTGAGATCTGTAGAGAGAACCCGGCTATGTCTAAAGGAGAGCAGGGGCTGCCAGGTAATGATGTTTCTCATATGTGGAAGGAGATCCCTGGAATGGTAGCCTGTCCGTGATTCCCCTAGCAGCTACCTATCCACTTTGGTCCCTCAACATATCCCCTGAGGAAGCCCCACTGGGCGAAACATGTAGGGATTACAGTGCTGAGCTACTGTTTACTTCCAATCTAATTTGATATGTACTGATGTATGTTATTTCATATTATTATGTCTAGCCAGCATCATTTTTAAATTTTGTATATGTTGAATAAAATATGAATTTTATTTTTTATCTTGATGTCTGTTGAAATCTCTTTTCCTGGCACCCACAAAGTCCCACCAAATTATCCTCCTGACTACATTTACTATTCAGGGATAGTGGTGCCCTCTCTTTGACATTGTCACCTATCCATATTTATCAATAATAATTTATGGGTGGAACTCCACTTTAAGTCTTCTTGCTCTCACTAGCAGCTCAAGTACATCCTTTTCTTCTTCCTACTCTCTATTCCAGTGGTTCTCAACTCCTGTCCTCAGGACCCACTAACAGGCCAGGTTTGCAAGATAACTGAAATACATCACAGGTGGTATAATTTGCTGCTCAGTGATTGCAGTATTCTAGTCTGCATCTCCCCAAGGTAATACTTAAAATCTGGCCTGTTAGTGGGTCCTGAGGACAGGAGTTGAGAACCACTGCCCTATTCCCTTATCCCTCTGTGTCTTCTTCCCCATCTCTTACAACCTCTCTTTCTTAAGGCTCGTTCACAGGGGGGCAGCAAGGGGAAGGTAAAAGCAGGTGGTAGATCTGAGGTTTGACTACCTAGGACTGTATACATGCCACAGCCTCAATGGCTGCAACAAAAATGAAAACCCTTGTCACACTGAGCAGGCATTGCCACCACTGAACGCATGGGTCTGCGCCATAACTGCCCTGCAACTGTGTGCATTGCAGTGAGGCCTTTTCAAGGATTAAACAGATGGTGAGAAACCAACATATTGCCTAGTTGCCTGTCAACCACCCTCTGAAAAGCAATCTATTGCAAATTGCATTTCAATTAAGTGGTTAAACGAATATCGGCCCTTGTGTTCATTTAGGATAACATTTTTCTAGCCTGCACCTTTAGTTTTTGTCGTCCGAAAAGTCAGAATTGGCTGTTGAAAGCACTATACTAACGATCAGATAATTGGCCAGTCATTGTACGAAGCTTTTGTTCTGATCTTCTTATCGTGTGTATGGGCCTTTATTCTCTCTCTCTTCCCTGTCTATTCCTCTCTTGTTCTCTTCTAGAACCCTCTCCATCTTTTCTCTTTACTCCTCTCTCCTTTCTTTATCCTCCTTCCTCCTTTCTTTCTCTCTCTCATTTTCTAATTATCTGACAACAGCCTGTGTACTGTATCCTCAGCTGATATGAATTATTGCCTAAATTAGGTGAATGTGGAAGGGAAGCAGAATGTGATTTGGACAGACATTGAAGGATCACAAGACCCAGCTTCCTCGTTTATTGAGGTTTGGGGCACGTTGGACAATCCTATGAATCTGGCTTAGGGCGGCCGGGACTGCAGAGCACATTCAGCAATGCTGTGTTGTTGTGGTCTAACCACAAGGACTCTTCACACAAACATGACTGTACTTGTTATATCACAGCGGGGATGTGCAGACTTCCACATTGTCATCAGACAGCTGTTTTTTCCAGCCAGAATTGGCTTCTTTTTTTTACTTTTTTTTTTTTGCTGATCTGGGCCAAGTTGTGCAAAGTTCATCTGAGAGTATTAAGTTCACTCTGCTTGGTAGGGAATGAAGGATTATTGTATAACTGGGGCACTATGGCCCTTACTGGAGCTAATCCGCCAACAATATTGCTCTGTTCCCAGAAACTGCTCCATCTTTATAACACACCATTAGATCAAAATCTAAACACTTGCCTTATCATGTGTAGGTTGCACAACATTACTCCTACAATTATCATTTGTAATGGTCAACTCCACCCAAAAGAGAGTTTGCAGAATTCTGAGTGGTACTCCACTGAACCACATGCCAGCTACTCATACTGTATGGATCGGGCTCTAGTCTGAGATCAGCCTTCTTTGGAAGTGACCCCCTCCTGCTTCCATATGAACATACCATGACCTGGGTGAACCCAGCCAGCCAGCAGACTGAACGAAAAACAAAGGAAACAGATTCCTCCATCTATGCAAATGAGGTGAATGAAAGAATCCCCCTCCCTTCCCTGCTGGGACATTGTATTCTGACAGCTGCAACCGGTATTCTCAGGATTCAGAACTAATCAGAGGCTGTAGCCACTGATCAATGGAAAATTTTCCAATATGTCCCTTCAACAGAAATCGATTAGTCGACTACTGTTGAGCAGGGACTGCCACACAGGGGGTTATTTACTAAAACTGGAGAGTGCAAAATCTGGTGCAGCTCTCCATAGAAACCTATCAGCTTCCAGGTTTAGCCCTGATTCACATTGCAACGATTTGGCATGCGATTTGACATGCCGGCAATGGCGCCGTCTGGCAATTTGCGGCACTGCACCGATTCCTAAAAGTAGTTTCTGTACTACTTTTGGCGACTTCGGGATGCAATTTCAATAGACATCTGTGCAGAAACCTGCACAGATGTCTCTGAAATTTTACATAAACTTTAATGGCATCCCAGTCTTATTCCATAGGATTCAATATTGAGTTGGCCCACCCTTTGCAGCTACAACAGCTTCAACTCTTCTGGGAAGGCTGTCCACAAGGTTTAGGAGTGTGTCTACAGGAATGTTTAACCATTCTTCCAGAAGCACATTTGTGAGGTCAGGCACTGATGTTGGACGAGAAGGCCTGGCTCGCAGTCTCCGCTCTAATTCATTCCAAAGGTGTTCTATCAGGTTGAGGTCAGGACTCTGTGCAGGCCAGTCAAGTTCCTCCACCCCAAACTTGCTCATCCATGTCTTTATGGACCTTGCTTTGTACACTGATGCGCAGTCATGTTGGAATAGGAAGGGGCCATCCCCAAACTGTTCCCACAAAATTGGGAGCATGAAATTGTCCAAAATGTCTTGGTATGCTGATGCCTTAAAAGTTCCCTTCGCTGGAACTAAAGGGCCAAGCCCAACCTCTGAAAAACAACCCCACACCATAACCCCCCCTCCACCAAATGATTTGGACCAGTGCACAAAGCAAGGTCCATAAAGACATGGATGCACAGAGTCCTGACCTCAACCTGATAGAACACCTTTGGGATGAATTAGAGCAGAGACTGCGAGCCAGGCCTTCTCGTTCATATCAGTGCCTGACCTCACAAATGCACTTCTGGAAGAATGGTCAAACATTCCCATAGACAGGCTTCTAAGCCTTGTGGACAGCCTTCCCAGAAGAGTTAAAGCTTTCATAGCTGCAAAGGGTGGGCCAACGCAGTATTGAACCCTACGGTCTAGGACTGGGATGCCATTAAAGTTCATGTGTATGTAAAGGCAGGCGTTCCAATACTTTTGGTAATATAGTGTATGTCAAGCAGATGCAAAACCATACATTTTTTTAATATCCTGCAGATACATATGTAGCAAGGTCTCTGGCCTTGTCCAGTCTAATGAGAACTTTCCAAGGCAGAGATAGCTGACATCCTTCTATATGTATCTAAAAAAGGATGAACATCCAGCTGAACCATAGAGGTTGCCAACATCCCTGGGAAAAGAGATAAAGAGGATACCCCCAAAAGAGTGGGACTTTAACGGCAACAAAAATAAAAAATAAAATCATTTATTTAGAAATATACAATATGACATAACACTGTACATAAATACAAATATTAGAAATTCACTAAAAACAATGGTGTCGATGGTAGTGATTATCCTAGACAGTCCAGACGGCCCAAGATAGCCCGTCTGGACTATCTAGGATAAACACTACCATCGACACCATTGTTTTTAGTGAATTTCTAATATTTGTATTTATGTACAGTGTTATGTCATATTGTATATTTCTAAATAAATGATTTTATTTTTTATTTTTGTTGCTGTTAAAGTCCCACTCTTTTGGGGGTATCCTCTTTATCTCCTTCAATATGTAGTGGGTTGTGAGGCATAGTGGGTGCAAAGATGGTGAAAGTCATTGGGCGCTTCTTGGATGTAAAAGGGGTTTTATTTCTCTTAACAGTCCTTTTTGTATTTTTGAGGGAAAGAGGGTTAGGGCCTGGACCCTTAAGTAGTTGTAGATTCAGTTGGCAGACACCGAGACTTTGATAAGAGGACAGCCGTGCAGGGAAAGGCCCCAGCAAGGCGCCACATCTGCACTTTCAGGAATGCTGTGTCCTATGGCAACAGTCTTTAACAGTTCCTAACTCAAGTATAACAGTTCCTTCAGCTTCACTAAAACTGCCTCTTAGTTCTTCAACACTGAGCTCCCAGTCTCTCACTAGACCCTCAGATTTCATTGACTTTGAATCCCTTGAGCTCCTCCAAATCTTTGCGGTGGTATCTCCCTCAACTGTCACCCACGCTTCCCTGCTGGGTCCCTAGCTTGGCACTCTAGATAATTCTTAAGCTTCACCCCTGCTGACCGGCTCAGTACCTGGCTTGACACACAAAGCTGCTCTACAAGCATCACCTCCGCTGGTTGGGTCCCTGACTTGATCACCGCCTTAAGTTTCCCGATTCTCCACCGTGCCCATTCAGTGAGAATACTGCTCTGGTACTTGCTTCAGTTACTCACTATGGTCCCTGTTACTAAGGTGGTTGGTCCCTTAGTGGCGACAGCTTCCCCTCTACCTCCGACCACGATAGGTTCTCCGGCCGACAGAACCGTCACTTCTAGTTGGATTGCAAGCTGCAATCCCAACTCTGCGCTGCCCTCTTACTTCTGGATAGAACCTCACCCAGCCTGGCAGCCAGACGCCCCTACGATAGGCCCAATCTCCAGCCCTGCAGCCCCGGGCGTATGACACACGTCCACCCAGACAGCCATCCAGGTGGAACAGAACATAGTTCACCTGACTCCACCCAAATATATAGGTCCTCCCAGGAGGCCAAGGGATTCAAGAAAACCCCTACCCATTGGTTCAGATACCCCTCATAATCTAACCTTAGGATGCCCTTCTCATATATAATACCACAAAGTACCCAACCACCTAGTGGTAGAAGAGAAAAGTGCAACAAGGCCAAACTTAAGTGGAGGGCCATCCAAAAAAAAAAAAAATGCACCAAAATTTTTTAAAAAAATTAAAAAAAAAACGTGAAAAAAAAAAATTTACTCACCTGAAACCCTTGTTGCTAGGCAGTCTTCCTAATCTGCCTCTTCCTATTCCGTGGCGTGTAATGCTCCTCGGTGAGCGGCCCCGTTGCCTTCTGGGAACTGTGTGTGTTCCCAGAAAACCACAGGGCCATTCACAGAGCGCCGCGCCACTCGCGCGTGCGCAGTAGGAAACTGGCAGTGAAGCCTCAAGGCTCCACTGCCTGTTTCCCTTACTTAGAATGGCGGTGCCAGGACTCGAGAGCTGAGGGACGGGTCGGCCTCGGGCGGAAGACATCGCGGGCACCCAGGACAGGTAAGTCTCTGTTTGTAGCTGCTGACTTTAAAAAAAAATGTAGGCGTCCGGAATCCCACTTTAGGGAGAAATCAATGGATCTCTATCAATCAACCATGACAACTACTCCTGGCCAGTAAATTTGTGAGGAGCTCCCTGCCTAAACTCCAGGGTGCTACACATACATTTATATAATTTTTTTTTTTTTTTAGATTCTATAGCTTAGATTTAATCAAAAGACTTTGCCCTTGCTCGAGTCGTGCTGTGCATTTTGAGTGGTCCCTGCTGTCTTCTGGGACCTGTGTGTCTCCCAGAAGACAGCGGGGGGGAAGGAGGAGGGGCTGGATATGGTGTAGATCGCCGCGGATACTGTGGCGATCTTTCGCCAGAAGTGGGAGCAAATACCTGTTTTAGACAGGTATCTGCTACCCCCTCCCCCCTGAAAGGTGCCAAATGTGATACCGGAGGGGGGAGGAATCCGGACAGTGGAAATTCAATTTTTGGGTGGAACTCCCCTACTTATGAGCGAGTTCCATTCCGGGAGCTCGTTCAGAAGTTCAACTTGTTTGTAAGTCCAGCAAAGATCAGCACTTGTAGACAAAAGCTGTGAGCGCCACTGTCAGAACACAAAGGCACAGCATGGGAGATCGCTGCACCAACATTGCTTGTGTTGGTACGGCGATCTGTCCGTTTTTTTTTTCGTTCAGCCCATTACAAGATTGGACATGCGAAAACATGTTCACATCTGTAAAAGTTCGTAAGTTGAATGCTTGTACAGAATCTCACAAAAGTGAGTACACCCCTTACATTTTTGCAAATATTTTATTATATCTTTTCATGTGACAACACTGAAGAAATGACACTTTGCTACAATGTAAAGTAGTGAGTGTAAAGCTTGTATAACAGTGTAAACTTGCTGTCCCCTCAAAATAACTCAACACACAGCCATTAACCACTTCAAATCCCGGGCACTTTCCCCCCTTTCCTGCCCAAGGCAATTTTCAGCTTTCAGCGCTGTTGCATTTTGAATGACAATTGCGCGGTCATGCAACACTGTACCCAAACTACATTTTTATAATTTACTTCCCACAAATAGAGCTTTCTTTTGGCGGTATTTGATCACCACTGGGGTTTTTATTTTTTGCTAAATAAACTAAATAAGACCGAAATTTTTAAAATAGAAAAAAGTTTTTCTTTGTTTCTGTTATAAAATTTTGTTTTCTTCTTCACTGACGGGCAGTGATGAGGCGGCACGGATGGGCACTGATAAGGTGGCACTGATAGACACTGATGAGGAGGCACTGATATGTAGAACTGATGGGCACTGATAGGCGGCACTAATATGCAGCACTGATGGGCACTGATAGGTAGCACTGATGGGCACTGGCAGGCGGAACTGATGGGCACTGACTGGCACTGATAAGCGACACTGATTGCCACTGACAGGTGGCAGTGATGGTCACTAATAGATGGCACTGATGGGGAGCACTGATGATGAGGTACTGACGTATTACTGATGGCCACTGATTGGCACTATGGTGGGCATTGATTGGTACTGTGGTGGGCACTGATTGGCACTTGTGTGGGCACTGACTGGCACCTGTGTGGGTACTGCCTAACGTTAATAATGGGCACTGACTGGCAGCTGATCTACACCTCTCATGGGGGCTTTTCTAATAGTCAATGTGCTGATTATCAGCACAGACCCCTCCACCCCCGTCTGACAGGGAGACCCTCCGATCGCTTCCCCCTGTCAGCGTGAACCGAGGAAAGCCGGTTCCTGGCACTTCCTGGTTCACGCTGTGATCAGCTGTGATTGGTCACAGCTGATCACGTGGTAAGGAGCCTCCATTAGAGGCTCCTTACTACGATCAGAGATGCACTGTGTCAGACTGACACACAGCACTAGTGATCGCCGCACTGCGTGCCTCCAGCTTGTTATCCTGCTGGACGTCATATGATGCCCAGTCAGGATAACTGAACCACCACCCGGCTGTCATTCTGCTATAGGCCGGGCGGGAAGTGGTTAATGTCTAAACCACTGGCAACAAAAGTGAGTATACCCCTAAGTTAAAATGTCCAAATTGGGCCCAATTAGCCATTTTCCCTCCCCGGTGTCAAATGACTCGTTAGTGTTACAAGGTCTCAGGTGTGAATGCGGAGCAGCTGTGTTAAATTTGGTGTTATCGCTCTTACTATCTCATACTGGTCACTGGAAGTTCAACATGGCACCTCATGGCAAAGAACGCTCTGAGGATCTGAAAAAAAGAAATGTTGCTCTACATAAAGATGGCCTAGGCTATAAGAAGATTAAAATGGAAAAGAGCTGCGCTCAAAAACATAAATCATAAATGGTGAAATCAGTCCATAAATTGATAAATCAATAGTCCATAGGATCATTCAGGTAACCACCACAGTGACTTCTCACAAAATAGAAGAAGTGCCCGACCACCATATAAATTGCCTGCTTACTAGATAGCAGGCAACAAGAAGCGATCGGCTGTAACCCAGCCACGGCCTTTAGTGTCCAAAGACGGCTGCTGGACTCACAGAGGAATGCCCCTGGTTTTGGACCTGGTAATAACAACCCCCTAGGCGTCCCGCTGGATCATGGCTCTACTGGAGATGTACTCCGAGGAAGATAGGATAAAAATTCTTAAAACAAATGCTGACTGGCGAACACAAGAGCCTGTCCTCCTCACAGATAGCGTGGTGACGTCAGTGCGTGCCCTTCCAGACGCGTTTCATCATAGGTGACGTTTTCAATAGGGGTTGGGCGACGCAATGACACACCACCATAAATAGGACCAAACCTCATTCTGAGACATAAGCGTCAGGCCGCAAACGCCATTTTGGTTATGGGCATCAATCCATTCCAAAGCAGCAAACGTATTTTAGACTGCTCAACCAGCGTCAAGCCGTAATCGTCATTTTGGTATTGGGCATCCAATACATAATGGTACGATTAGGGGGAAAGTCTTCATAATAGACCCCTCTTCATATCCAGTGGATTGGGGTATTAAATAATAGTTAGAGGACGGCAAAGGCAATCCAATCTAACATAAAGGAACATTGACTACTCACAAATCTCACCAGAAGGGACCCAGCAATACAATTAAAGTGAGCATGGTTAGGACAAGATATTGAACAGCAAAAAAAGACCTAAAAGTTATAAAAATGAATAAACATGTAGAAAAAATGTAGAAAAAATAAATTTTATAGAATTAAGTGTACTAAAAAGTTAAGTGAATGAAAAAATCAATTTTAAGTGATTAAATTATTAATAACTAAGTGAACGCCAAATGAAATTTAAAATTAGTAGGATATAAGGGTGGAAGATCAATAACCCTTCACTAATTAATACGCCATAATATAGGTGGACCCAATAGCATAAATTAGAAACAGAATAAGTGGATAGGTGAATCAATTCATTGCTAAATTTAGGTAATATAAAATGTAAACCCTAATATTAATATTCTTAAAAAAGACATTTATATGTGAAAGTGCATTATATTAAGGAAAAAGGGGAAGGAAGGGGCAACAAAAAGATATGCCCACCCTTACGTCTCAGACCAGGCTTACACTCTGATACATAAATATTGGATTGCATAAAAATACAATTATTAAAGGTAAATCTAGGTCATATTCATACAGGAAACAATCAATAAATACATCACAGACCACATAGACACCTCATGTCCATCACGAATTGTCAAAAAACGCGTTAACATCGGTGTCTATGTTAAGCCCATATGGGGCATAGGATTTCAACCGATGGATCCATGCCATTTCAAGCCTAGATATCTCTCTAACCAATGAGCTTCCTCTCCAGTAAGGTTTGAATTTATCAATACCAAGAAAGAGGGTCTTGGAGAGATCTTTGTTATGGGTAAGTAAATAGTGCTTAGACACGGAATGATTCTTTAAAACAATTTTTATATTTGTGATATGCTTATTCAAGCGAACCTGAAGTGTGGGCGTTTAGTTTGGCCTACGTATTGAAGCCCGCATGGGCACTGCAGCATGTATACCACTCCCACTGTGGAACACGTGATGCATGGCTTGATTGTGTGATGTTTCCCTGTGGCAGTAGGTACAAAACTAGTAATGTGTCTCTGGGTGCATGAATTGAATAAGCACAACCTACATCTCCTACATTTATAAAATCCGGACAATTGGTCAAAGAAACCTCTACTGATGGTGGGTGGATCTATAACATTGGGTGCCACTCGGTTCCTCAATGAAGGAACACCCTTAAACAAAATGCGAGGTTTATTTGGTAGCACATCCTTTAATACTGCATCATTATTCACAATGTGCCAATGTTTATTGATCAAATGCCTAATGCTCCTATGTTGTAAGGAATAAGAGGTGACAAATGGCACATCCAGGTTGAAACCATCCCCCACCCGTGGTTCCCTTTCCACCAATAGATCGGCTCTGTTCATAGTTTTAACGGTATCTAAGGTATCTGCCAAGAATTCACGTTGATACCCCTTCTCCAGGAATCTCGTAGTGAGGACCTTAGCTTGAACTAAAAACTTGTCAGGGTCGGAACAGTTCCTCCTGAGCCTCATGTACTGGCTCTTTGGGACCGATCTGAGCCAGGGGCTGAAATGGCAGCTATCCGTAGGAATAAATTAATTTCTATCCTTCTCCTTTAAAAAGGTAGACGTGACAAACTTGCTGTCTCTGGTAGTGATAGTGAGATCCAAGAAATTGATCTCACAATTAAGGTGTATGCCCCTTTGATTGGCATTAAGGGACCCAAAGAACTCAAGGAGATCACAACTTTGACCATCCCATAGGAGGAGGATGTCATCAATATAACTGGCCCATAGGACCAATTGTGGTATGTCCTTGGTATAGATGACATCCTCCTCCCACTTGGCCATAAAAAGATTGGCCAAGCTAGGGGCATACTTGGCCTCCATGGCAACTCCCATGTCTTGTCTATAAAACTTGTTGTTGAACCAAAAGTAATTGTGGGAGGCTGCAAATTGTGATAAGGTCATCACAAAGGTTATCTGACTCTCCTGAAGCCCAAAATCGCAATCCAAATACCACTTAACAGCCTCAAACCCCAATTGATGTGAAATGATAGTGTATAAGGAGGTGACATCTGCAGTCACCATCCATATGCCTGGTTTTACAGGAATGCCTGCTAATAGATTTATGATATGCCTAGAGTCCTTCACAAAGGAAGGAATCCTGCGCACCAGAGGCTGTAAATAAAAATCGCTATATCTGCCCACCCGGGACATAATTGAGTCCATCCCACTAACAATGGGACGTCCCGGGGGCAGACAGGATTCTTATGAAGTTAGGGTAAATAATAGATGATAGGGGTGCGTGAGGCCCTAGGTATCAGATAAAGACTTTCCTTAGGATTAGGGATACCTGCCTCACGACCAATAGCTACTATTTTCTCTAGATCCCTAGAGTATTGAACCTTAGGATCAGAGGGTAACAGTGTAGGTGTTACCGTCATCCACAATCCTATGCATTTCTGCCAGGTAGTCTGCTCTATCCAATACCTCAATGGCACCCCCCTTATCGGCAGGCCTTATGACTAGATCCTTATTATTACATAAAGAATCCAAGCTCTTTTCTATTTTATCTATTATTTGTGTGTGTCCCACAACTGAATTGCTGCTTTTATCCTAATTTTGTCTTTAATTTTTACTAAGTCTAACGCAGTTTTAAATGTTCTATAAGAAGATTGCCAACACCCTGAAATTGAGCTACAGCACAGTGGCCAAGAACATACAGCGGTTTAACAGGACAGGTTCCACTCAGAACAGGCCTCGCCATGGTTGACCAAAGAAGTTGAGTGCATGTGCTCAGCGTCATATACAGAGGTTGTCTTTCTGATATAGACATTTGAGTGCTGCCAGCATTGCTGCAGGGGTTGAGGGGGTGGGGGGAGGGGTCAGCCTGTCAGTGCTCAGACCATACGCCGCACACTGCATCAAATTGGTCTGCATGGCTGTCGTCCCAGAAGGAAGCCTCTTCTAAAGATGATGCTCATGAAAGCCCGCAAACAGTTTGCTGAAGACAAGCAGACTAAGGACATAGATTACTGGAACCATGTCCTGTGGTCTGATGAGACCAAGATAAACTTATTTGGTTCAGATGGTGTCAAGCGTGTGTGGCGGCAACCAGGTAAGGCGTACAAAGACAGGTGTGTCTTGCTTACAGTCAAGAATGGCAGTGGGAGTGTCATGGTCTGGGGCTGCATGAGTGCTGCACTGAGGAGCTACAGTTCATTCAGGGAACCATGAATGCCAACATGTACTGTGACATACTGAAGCAGAGCATGATCCCCTCCCTTTGGAGACTGAGCAGAAAGGGCAGTATTCCAACATGATAACGATCCCAAACACACCTCTGAGTTGACCACTGCCTTGCGAAAGAAGCTAAAAGGTAAAGATGATGGACTGGCCAAGCATGTCTCCAGACTAAGGCAGGGGTGGATCCAGAGCCTAGTCTCGGGAGGGGCACTGCCATAAAATTTTGCGGGCAGT
Organism: Aquarana catesbeiana; assembly: GCF_042186555.1. Lineage (NCBI taxonomy): Eukaryota > Metazoa > Chordata > Amphibia > Anura > Ranidae > Aquarana > Aquarana catesbeiana. The sequence goes on from NC_133332.1 coordinate 217,117,467, forward strand.
TTGTCGGGGCAATGGCTGATGTTGGCGCTTCAATCATCACAGCACCATGGTTGATGTGGTGTTAGGATGATTGAAGCACATTATTTATATTATTACATTGTAATGTAAAATGAAATCGTTCAACTCACCATAATGCAGAATCATTGGGAGCCCCGAGCGTGTCACTTGCTACCGTCGCCTGCCACCAGATGCAGCGTGTCACTTGCCAATGTCGCCTGCCACAACATGCGGATTGTCACTTGCCAATGTCGCCTGCCACAAGATGCGGATTGTCACTTACCAATGTCGCCTGCCACAAGATGCGGATTGTCACTTGCCAATGTCGCCTGCCACAACATGCGGATTGTCACTTGCCAATGTTGCCTGCCACAAGATGCGGATTGTCACTTGCCAATGTCGCCTGCCACAAGATGCGGATTGTCACTTGCCAATGTCGCCTGCCACAACATGCAGATTGTCACTTGCCAATGTCGCCTGCCACAAGATGCGGATTGTCACTTGCCAATGTCGCCTGCCACAACATGTGGACTGTCACTTGCCAAGTTGCCAGTGGATGTGTCCCAGAGTGAGGACGGGCAGTGAGAGATATTGTAACTCATTACCTCATGTAAATCAGAATATGCGTGCAAAAGCATGTTGCATTGCGGCCATCTTGGTACACCCTCACTTGTCAGCAGTAAGACTAGAGTTAGAAGTCGGCAAGCAGACATCTTTATACACCCACTGGAGTCTTGCTTTTCACAGTTATTTTTAACAGTAAACTCAGCTTATTTAGTGAAATATAAGTTGAGTTTACTGTTAAAAATAACTGTGATAAGCAAGACTCTGGTGGGTGTATAAAGATGTCCGCTTGCCGACAAACACTAGGCTTACTGTGGACGAGTGCGGGAGTACCAAGATGGCCGCGACGCAACGTCCCTTCAGTCACATTATCAGAAGGGGAGTGGCTTCAACACCTGCCTGCTCGCTGCGCTGCCTCGCTCAGCCTCAGTCACACGCCAGCCGCCCGCTCCGGGCCAGCGGCAGGATTGCTCGCTCACCCGCCAGCTCAGGGCTCACCTGCTCGTATGTTCTCGGGGGGTGCAATTGCCCCGTTGCCCCCCCCCCGGATCCGCCCCTGGACTAAGGATGAGCTCCGGCGTGTTCGCACACCCCACGTGCAGAGCCCACCAGGAAGTCAGCACTGCGCTGCGCTAATCACAGGCAGTAAGACATTGTTCCGATGCGCGTCTGCAAAGATCGGGAAATGTTTCACTGCCTGTGATTAGCACAGCGAAGTGCCAACTTCCTAGCAGGCTCTGCATCTGCACGTGGGGTGTGTGAACACGCCGGAGCTCATCCTTACTCCAGACCTAAACCCTGTTGTTATTTTGAGGGGATAGCAAATTTACACAGTTATACAAGCTGTACACTCACTACTTTACATTCACTGTTGTCACATGAAAAGATATAATAAAATATTTACAAAAATGTAAAGGGTGTACTCACTTTTGTGAGATACTGTATGTAGGGGATATAACGTATTATCAGATAGTAAGTCAAATTATGAAAAAACTTTCTGGTGCCCAACTAAAACTGAAATATCATTTCTGAATAGAGATGGAGTGTAAAGGGTCAGATCATACCATATAGCAGAACCGCAGCATGCTCTGTCCTGGTACACAATGCGATCTGACTCAGTGGGTCATTGAAGTTGTCATGTGATCTTCTGACATCAGATGGATCAAGGACATGCACTGTGCTAGTAGTTTGTGAAATTTGCTGCATTAACGTAGTACTAAAGCCTCTTTTGTTTTCACACCAACAGATCAGTACAGTGCCCTAAAAAAGTATTCATCCCCCTTGAAATTTTCTACATTTTGTCATGTTACAACCAAAAAACATAAATGTATTTTATTGGGATTTTATGTGATAGACCAACACAAATTGGCACATAATTGTGAAGTGGAAGGAAAATGATAAACGGTTTTCCAAATTTTTTTCAAATAAATATGTGAAAAGTGTGACGTACATTTGTATTCAGCCCCCTTTACGCTGATACCCCTAACTAAAATCTAGTGTCACCAATTACCTTCAGAAGTCACCTAATTAGTAAATAGAGTCCACCTGTGTGTAATGTAATCTCTGTATACTCAAAAGAAAAGGAGCCCCCGAAATCCAGATATTCTCTGGGGACCATCTGATTCAGAAGAAACTATCAGGTTACAATGTAAAGGGGCCGTATACTTTGTAAGATCATTCAGCAGCCATTGAAATAAATAATAATAAAAAAAATCTTGCTTATGTGTGTGCACTTCCTAACTACATGGATGGATTATAAGAGAGGACTGCTGTATGGTTTAGACCCCTTTCACACTGGGGCGTTTTTTAGGCGCTTTAGCGTTAAAAAAAGCACCTGTAAAGCGCCCAAAAGAAGCCTCATCTGCAATCCCAATGTGAAAGCCGAGCCCTTTCACACTGCCAGCGCCCGAAAAACGCTGGTAACGCGCCGATTGGGACCCCTTTCACACTGGGGCATTTTTCAGACGTTTCTCGGGTGCTGGCAGTGTGAAAGGGCTCGGTCCATCGGCGCACCCAGCCCGGTGGCAAGAACACAAAACCGCTGCAAAGAAACTGCTTGCAGGACTTTTTTTGACGCCCTGCCAGCGCTGCGCCCCAGTGTGAAAGCACTCAGGCTTTCACATTGGGATTGCAGATTAGGCTTCTTACAGGTGCTTTTTTTAACGCTAAAGTGCCTGAAAAACGCCCTAGTGTGCAAGGGGTCTTAATGGAATTGAGTATGTTGGGCAGATCTCTAATCAGAATCAACCAATGAATAGAAAGAGTATTGGGCTCCTTTCACACTGAGGCGCTTTGCAGGCGCTAAAGTGCTAAAAATAGCACCTGCAAAGCGCCCTGAAAGAGCCACTCAATGCAATCCAATGTGAAAGCCCCGAGGAAAAGAGAAAATTGCATCATACTTACCGTAATTTTCCTTTCCTGGTGCCAATCCATAGCAGCATACAATCCCACCCTCGGTATTCTATATTATGAAGAATGTTGGTGGAGGGGCTATGCCCTTTAATTTATGCTATTCACTATTCCTGAAGGCGGAGTAGAGGCAGAGCTCTATCACAGGTATGCTGCCATGGATTGGCACCAGGAGAGGAAAATTACGGTAAGTATGATACAATTTTCCGTTTTCTCTAAGCCTTTAGACCCTTTTCACATGGAGGCAGTTTTCAGCCGTTTTAGCGCCAGAAATAGCGCCTGTAAAGCACCTGAAAACTGCTTCCCATTCTTTGTAATGAGTGCTTTCACACCTGGGCGGTGCGCTTGTGGGACATTAGGAAAAGTATTGCAAGCAACATCTTGGGGCGGCTTGGGAGCGTTATAAATAGAACTCCTAAAACGCCCCTGCCCATTGAAATGAATGGGTAGCGCTTTGTAAGCTGGTCTTTTTTCATTTTTGTAAGGTCCCGTTCTTACGTGGCACGGGCCACTAGCGCCCGAAGAGCGCCACTAAAGCACTGCAAAAACGACCGGCGCTTTATCGCTGTTTTAGCGGCGCTTCAGTGTGAAAGTAGCCTTAAAGTGCCCATCAGCTCCTGTTTGGGAATATTATACAATGATCTTAATGGAAATGCTGATTGTCACTGAAAAAAGCTGCTAGCAGGCTTCAGCAGCCTTTTAACAAGCTTCTAGTAGTAATGAAACCTCCTGTCAGCTTATTTAAAGCAAATACAAAAATAATACTGCACAATGTGAAACGATTATTCAGTGTGAAAAAAGCAGCGCCACAAATGTGAGATATTACTACAAAAAAATAAAAAAATAAAGTTGTGTTGCGCTAATTAAAGTGGAGTTCCAGCCACTTTTACAACTCTTCAGCATCCCTCACTAAACTGTGCACTGTAAACAAATTGGATATTTTAAAAAAAAATTTCTCAACACCTACTGTATATCTGCTGTATTCATTTTTCACTTCCTCCTCCCTGGCCGCGGCCCATCGCATCATTTCCTGTTTGCAATGTCTTCTGGGAAGGGGCGACAACTTCCTCTGAAACTGCCGTTGCTATGGAGACCTGACCTGAATCCTATTACACTGCTTGTGCTGCACTGAGCATGTGCGAGATCTGCAAGGATGAGATCCAGGAAGAAATACAGTCTGGCTTCAGATGCCCACACTTAAGATGGCCACGGCCTGTCGTAAGTTTATAAAATAACAAACTACTGCTATAAACTAACAAAACAGACCTTAGTTTACAAACTAACTTTACTAGAATACATTAAGCTTGTGTATTATAGGGGTATTTTTATTTAAAAAGTATAATTTTGGCCGGAACACCACTTTAACATGGCTTATTTAAAGTGGCAGTCATTACTGCCATTAGAATCTGTGTTCAATATTTACAAACTGGATCAGAAGGTTGCTTTAAGGCCTCATGCACACTGGACATTTTTGCAGCGGCTTCTAGGGGCATCTGGCGCTTTTTTCCTGCCTCTAAACGCCCCTCTGTTAGCCTATATGTCCATACACACATAGGCTTTTAGCAGCGTTTAGTGGCAGGAAAAAAAACAATGCCAGTATGTCCAGGACCAGCAAAGTTTGGGCAGAAAAAACGCTTGTAAATGCATGTAAACACATCTAAACATACATTATCGCTAGGAGCATGTAGTGCTTATGTGTTAATTCATTTCAATGGCCAGAATAAATTATTCTGGCCAATTAAATTAACGCCCAAACACTTGATGCCTGTAAATGCGCTTAAACACTTGTAAAAGGTTAGAGCCCTTTCACACTGAGACGCTTCAAAAACGCCTTAGTGCTATTACCGCATTTTTGGGGTGCTAGCGGTAAAATAACCGCAACACTGCGGGCATTTTAACAGCATTTTTTAAGCGTTATTGAAGCATGGGCGTCAAAGAACAACCCCACCTCCCTACATCACAATTTCAGTCCTATTGTTGTAGATGCTCTCTTTTCTGCTTGCATGTTTACCTTTTTGTGAGATCATGTGACTTTTCTACAGCTCAGGGCAGATTATAGGCGCTATTCAGGCATTTTTACAGCACTTTCAATTAATTTCAATGGAGAGGGGTGTTTTTGAAGCTCTTTTTTTTAACGCCCAAAAGCTGCTCCAAAGATGCTGCTTGCAGGACTTTTCTCAACTCCCTGCCAGCGCAACGCCTCAGTGTGAAAGGGTCCATTGAGATGCATGGGGAGCGTTTTATGAGCGTTTTAATAGCGCTATTTTTAGCGCAAAAACACCTCAGGGTGAAAGGGGTCTTAGACACTTTTACAGTTTTTTTTTTTGCCAGAAGGAAGGCTTCTAGGAGAGTTTAGAAAATGTTCAGTGTGCATGAGGCCTAAGGCTCTATTCACACCTGAGCGTAGCGATTTACTGGCATTTTTGGGGCATTTTTAAAGTGTTTTTTTTTTCAGCTTTTTACAAGCATTTTTAAAGTATTTTAGAAGTGTATTACAAGCATTTTACAGCTTCAGGCGTTTTTGTTTAGCCAATAGAAAGCACTAGGAGGAGGAGAGGGAGAGGAAATTAGGGGTGGAGAGCTGCTATTTAAGCGTAAAACACTCAAGTCAGACGTTTCTATTGAAGTCTATGGGGCCAAAAACGCTTGTATTCTGCTGACTTTTAGGCTGGGTTCACAAAAAAGGAGTTCATGTACTTTATTAACTGCTTGCCGCCCGCCCACTGTCAAATTATGTCAGAGCGGTGTGGCTCTTGTTCTGGGATGACGTCATATGATGGCGTCCCAGAATGGCCGCACTTGCGCGTCCGCAACTCTTTAACCATGTGATCGGCTGTGTCCAATCACAGCTGGTAACATGGAAACAAGGAAGTTCCGGTAATCGGCGCTCCTCACCTCACACTGGCAGAGTGAGTGGAGAGGAGAGACGATCAGGGGCATCTCCACGCAGGGGGACATCCAGAAATGTTATCAGGGCACCGATCATCAGTGCCCTGAATACAATATTGGAAAATAGTGTCACAAATCAGTGCCCACCAATGCCAGCTATCAGTGCCCACTAGTGGCAGCAATCAGTGCGCACCACTGCCCACAAGTGCCACCAATCAGTGCCCATTAGTGATGCCAGTCAGTGCTGGCAATCAGTGCCGCCTATCAGTGCTGCCCATTATTGCTGCCCATTACTGCTGTCAATCAATGCCCATCAGTGTCGCCCATCAGTGCCATCCATCAATGCCCATCAGTACCGCCTATCAGTGCCGCCTATTAGTGTCCATCAGTGCCGCCTATCAGTGCTCATCAGTGCCATGTATCAGTGCCACCTATCAGTGCCCATAAGCGTGGCATATTAGTGCCTCCTCATCGGTGCCACCTAATCAGTGCCCATAAGTGCCGCCTCATCAGTACCCATAAGTGCTGCCTCATCAATGCCCACCAGTTTAGCCTATCAGTGCCCATCAGTGCCGCCTCATCAGCGCACATCAGTGAAGGCGAAAAATTTACTGACAGAAAAAAAGTAAAAAACTTTTTTTTTCAAAATATATATATATATTTTTTTTTACTATAAAAAATGAAAAAAACCCAGCAGTGATTAAATACCACCAAAAGAAAGCTATATTTGTGTGAAGAAAATGATAAAAAATTTGTTTGGGTACAGTGTAGTAGGACCGCGCAATTGTCAATCAAAATGCGACAGTGCGGAAAGTTGAAAAATGGCCTGGGCAGGAAGGGGGTGTTAGTGCCTGGTAGGCAAGTGGTTAAACGACAGGCGTTTTGCTTCAGGCGTCAGAACACTCAGATGTGAACAGGGGCCATTGAATTGAATAGGATTTGGCTTGTTGAGAGTTTTAGAGTTTCAAGCAGAAAATCGCTCAGGTGTGAACAGGGCCTAAAATCTGAACACAGATCCTCATTGGGATTGCCACTTTTAGCAAAAGTCACTAGCAGACTTCAACAAGGCTTTCAACAAACTTCAAGAAGTTCTGAAGCCTGCTAGCAGCTTGTTTAACTACCAGTACTTAGGCTCGATTCACATCTATGCATGTTGCTTTTGAGCGTTTCTGGAGTTTTTTTTGTGATGCTTGCCATGTTTTTGAGCAGCGTTTACAAAAAAAAAAAAAAAAAAAAAACGCCCAAAACGCATCAAAAACGCTGCAAAAACGCTGTGATGCTGGTCCATTGAATTCTATTACATGCAAAACGATGCATTTTGCATGAAAAAAAGTCCCTGACCCTTTCCAAAAACGCAGAGGTACAAAAAGGCATTGATGTGAACATGTTCCATAGGAACCCATGTTAAAAAAATTCCCATGCATTTCTGCAAAATGCATCAAAAAACGCGCTAGTGTGAATGGAGCCTTAGGCCTCATGCACACTGGAGTAGCTTTGCAGTGAGGTTTTCAACTTTTTGCAATAGCATTTTTCAGTGTTAGCGTTTTTTAAAGTTTTTTTTTTTTTCAAATGGATCAAAAACATTAAAAAAAAAAAAGGTGAGCCATGTTTTTGAGCATTTATCTGCGTTTTGGGGCATTTTTAGGCATTTTGACGTTAGAGTGTTTTACAGCTGAAAACAGCTGAAAAACTTTTCTCTCAGAACCCACTAGTTTTAAGTTTTTTTTTTTTTTTACAGCCAAAAAACGTCCCAGCCAAAAACAGTTGATACCAGCCTATGTGTGCAAGGGCAAATAGGATAAAATGATGGGGAGTTTATTGACTGTAATGTCTGAAGCCAAAAACAGCAGCTGTAAAAACGTCCAGTGTGCATGAGGCCTAAAAGCGGAGTTCCGCTGGCGGAAAAAAAATTAAATGTCAGCAGCTACAAATACTGTAGCTGCTAACTTTTAATATAAGGACACACCTGTCCAGAGAGCCCGTGATGTCAGCACCCCATCCGATCTTTGGATCGACTCCCGGGTGCTGCCTCCGCCATTTGCTGGTAAGGGAACCAGGCAGTGAAAACTTTTGGCTTCACTTCTGGTTCCCTACTGCACATGTGTGAGTCACTCTGCACCTTCTAATTGGTCCCTGCTGTCTTCTGGGACATGTGTGTCTCCCAGAAGGCAGTAAGGAGGGAAGGAGGATTTGCCGGACATTGCGTAGATGGCCGCACAATGTGCGGCGATTTTCTCCGGAAGTGGGAGCAGATACCTGGATTTGACAGGTATCTGTTCCCCCCTCCCCCCTGAAAATAGCCAAATGTAACACCAGGATTCTGAACAGGGAAGTTCCATTTCTGGGTGGAACTGCACTTTCAAGGACCAGCCGCCTCAGTTGTACTGCGGCAATGTGGCTGCTTCCTGCGAATCGCCGTCATTGTACGTCGGCTCATACACAGCGATTTGTGGGCGCATGCCCACTGGCCAGCGGGGGGAGCCAATAAGCAGGTGGGGTGGACTCGTTGTCCTCCAGCCACCCGCGATTGTTCCCCACAGTGACAGAACGGGGATCTGCCTGTGTAAACAAGGCAGACCTCCGTTTTGACGGGGGAGATCACACAGATCCTGTCTTTCTGCTATGCAGGAAGATGGATCTGTGTGTTTCCCCAGTCACACAGTCCCCCATACAGTTAGGAAACACACTGAAGGAACACATTTAACCCCTTGATCGTCCCTGATGTTAACCCCTTCTCTGCCAGTGTCATTAGTACAATAACAGTGCATATTTTTAGCACCGATCACTGTAAATGTCACTGGTTCCCAAAAAAGTGTCAAAAATGTCAGTTAGGTGTCCAATCTGTCGCAGTCCCGCTAAAAATCGCTGATCGTTAGTAATAAATAAATAATAAAAATGCCATAAATCTATCCCCTATTTTGTAGACGCTATAACTTTTGTGCAAACCAATCAATATACGCTTATTGCTAATTTTTTTTTTTTTTTCCAAAAATATGTAGAAGAATTATTAATTGGCCTAAACTGATGAAGACATTTGTTTTTTTACATTTTTTTATTGAATATTTATTAAAGGAAAGCTATTGTTTTTTTTTCCCAAAATTGTTGCTCTTTTTTTGTTTATAGCACAAATAATAAAAACCGCAGAGGTGATCAAATACCACCAAAAGAAAGCTCTATTTGTGGAAAAAAAAGACCCTTAATTTTGTTTGGGTACTTTTGTCGGGCGACTGCGCAATTGTCAGTTAAAGCGGCGCAGTGCCGTATCGCAAAAAATTGCCTGGTCATTAATTGAACAATATCTGTATGTATTCTCTTCCTTGCCTAGATGCTGACATGCCGTTTAAAAAAATTTAAATCGCCGTAATTACCTTTTATTTTTCTATTCTTCTTTGCACTTCCTGGTTCTCCTCCCGTGGGAGTAGACGTGTTTCTAGCCTCTCCCAGACTCCTGGGAGCTAGTCTCAGGCTTCCCAGAATGCCACTGAGCATGTGCGGGAACGAGCGGTGAATGCTGGGAGCACAGCATTCACCACATCCAGGAAATAAATGCTTGTGGGCTTCAAATGCCCACAATGAAGATGGAAACCGCCTGCAGTGAATAATATAAGTTATTCTTTCCGACGAAATCTGACACAGGCGGACATATTACACACAATATGTGAGTATGTAATGCTGAGAAGAAAAGTTTGTGAATTAACTCAAAAAAAAAAAAAACGATAGATAGGTGGACCCCTGCTTTAAGGGGGAAAAAAAATCTTCTGCTCCTTAAGTGTTTAAAGTGGCAATCAGCACTCCCATTAGGATCTGTGTTCAACATTTACAAACTGCAGCTGAATGATACTTAAAAGCTTCAACAAGGCTGGCTGAAAGTTCTGCAAATGCTTACGGATCACACTGCTCTTGTACAAGCTGAAGCCCGTTTGAACCAGGCCTCAGAATACACCGATCAGCAGCTGCTGATTGAGAAATACTTTCCAGCTTGTCCCTTCAACAGAAGGTAATCAAACGATCAACTTCTGCCAAGCGGCCATGGCCACACACAGATCGAAACTGGGTTAGTCCCTGCTGAACCAGTCTATGGCCAGCTCACGGAAGGATGTCCCTTAATTTTAGAGACATTTCCTTTCATCTCCCTCTGTGAACAAGAAGTGAAAGGAAATCTTACTGATAAGACACAGTCAGCCCAAAAAAATCTGCCTTAAGTTCTAACTATTTACTACTCTAAAAAAAAAAAAAAAAAATTGAATGGATTTTAGTTAGAACTACTTTGAATTGGTTTGGATGGTTTTGCTTTCCAGCAGTATTCTGGGACAAAACATCAACCTCTGTGACTTTCCCTAAAGTTAATAGACAATCAGCCTTGCAGCACTGGGGTCCTTGGCTCAAAACCTGGTATAGGGAACTATCTGCATGGAGTTTGCATGTTCTTATTGTGCTTGCATGGGATTACTCCAAGGACATGCTGGTAATTTATTTGGCTCCTTTCCAGATTGGTCCGTGTATGTATGTGATATAGAGACGTAGATTGAGGGCTCGGTTCACACTTATGCGATGCGGGAAACGCAGCAAATCCTGTGTTTCCCGCATCGCATTGAAATCACATGGCGGTGTCAATGTTATCTTAAAGCGGAGTTCCAATTAAAAAAAAAATAATTAAAAGTCAGCAGCTACAAATACTGCAGCTGCTGACTTTTAATAATCGGACACTTACCTGTCCCAGGGTCCAGTGATTGGGGGGAACAAAGCCCCGCTCTTATCCCCCTCCTCTCTGCGGTGCCGGCATTGTCACCGTGGGCACCCGGCTGTGGCTTCACCCGGGCATGCGCGAGCCGTGCTGCGCGCTGTGACTGGCCGGGCAATCATCTGGGACCTGTGACATGTCCCAGATGATTGACGAGAGGGAGGGGGGTGAGGTGATCTTACGTCTGGTGTCGCTGGTGCGCCAGGAGGAAGTGGGAGCTGGGTGCCTCTAAGGGTTTCCGCCCCCCCCCCCCCCCAAAAAAAATGACATGCCAAATGTGGGATGTCAGGGGGTCACCTTCCCTTAAAGCGGAAGTTCCATTTTTGGGTGTAACTCCACTTTAATGACACCCCAAAACAGATCGCAAAACACAGTGCGATTGCCAGAATCGCATTGCATGGGTGTGAACACCCATGTGATACGATTCAAGTGCGGGGGAAAAAAAGGCTGTACGCCATTGTGGTGTGAACGCAATGTGATTTAAGCCATGCAAACGGTATGTCTGGAATCGCATGTGATGTGCACAGGAATGCGGTGCGAATCATATGCAATGTCTGTTATCGCACCAGTGTGAACCCAGCCTGAGGGCAAGGGCTGATGTGAATGTACGGTTATGTAAAGCGCTGCATAACTGATATTTTTAACTAACTGAAGTCAACTGTCCTTCCTCCTGCCAGAATGGCACACTGTGTATTAGTTGAACAACATGTAAAAAAATAATAATAGTTGTTGTGGGTCATGTTATTGAGGACAGACCAGCAGTTTCTCCCCGGTGACACGGTCATCGAGTCCATTGTTCCCACAGCCAGGCTGGGGAGTTTCATCAGCTGTCATTGTTCCTCCTGTAAACACTCCACATACATCATGTACACAACATTGTACAAAGACACCACTCTCTACATGAATTGCAGTATTCTATCCAAAGGCCAAAGCAGAGATACAGAACAACAATTCTGATAAAGTTCTGATCCCGGGGGACAATATTCTTTGAGACGCACAGCCCAAGTTCTGTTTATAACTGCACAGGACACAAGCATCTCTTTAAAAAAATACCAGTAAATATTCAACAGAATTTGGATCCTCGAATAATAATAGTAATTGGAGGGGAAGGCTGTAGTAAAAAAAAGTATACAGGCTGACCTTCTGAAAATGCTAGTTGCCTGTCTTTGATACTTTCTGAGCCATTGGCCAGGAGCTGGGTTGCAGTTAAAGTGTTACAAAATCCACAACAGTAAAATCAGTCTGTATATGCAGTAAAGCATGCTTGTTATATTCACTGTGGAACCTAAGGGGCTAATCCTACACATTGTGTAAAAAGTCTGTTTGATCCTGTCATCTCTGATCCTGCCCTTCTTCCACTGTCTTCAATCTATCTGCTGATAGTAAAGAGCCTTTGAGTCACTCTGCACATGCTCAGTTTGGTGTGTATTGCTAGAGAGTTTTCTTTCTCTTGGGGAGGGGTGCACAGGGTCAATCAGCACTGTCCAGACAGAGGGTCAGGAGTAAGGATGGGCTCAGGCCCGCCAGAAAGCTGACTTTGTGCATCGCTAATCACAGGTAGTGAGACATTTCCTGATCTGTGCAGCCAAGGATCGGGAATTGTCTCTCTGCCTGTGATTAGCGCTGCGCAGTGTAAGCTCCCTGGCGGGCGTGGGTGCATGGAGTTGCGAACACGCCTGAGCCCATCCTTAGTCAGGAGTCACTCAGCCTCATAGAAAAATCAGGAGAGAATGAAAACTCTTCCTACAAGCTTTAACTAGACACTGATAGAAGTCACAAGACTGCTTTATACTGCTGCTGGGAAAAGGTATTTAGCAGTTTATATTTACTAAAATAATTGCATTTCCATGTTCTGTGGGAGACCAGATATAGTGAATGCAGGTTCTGGGTTTAGTAATACTTTAAGAAGTTCTGACTTCACTGGCTGCATGCTTGTTTTGGGTCATTGACTCATGATAAATCAGAGACAGCCAAGCAACATCCTTCTCTCACTACAGGTTTCCTTTAAAGTCTCCTTCAGGCTCCGTTCACACCAGGCGGTGCGACCGAGCATGCGTGTTTTTTTTGCACATTCCTGCACATCATGTTAAGGGCAGCCCAATAATTTAGATGTGCTGCACTGTACGCAAGAAACATGCAAAAAAGGGTACCTGCTTTTTTATGAAATCGCTCTGCACCAAAACGCATGGTACTGTGGTACCAGATGTTTTGTTCTGCACAAACACGCGTGCGCTTGCAAGATTCGTGGTAATTCCATTAAGGCCTGGTTCACACCTATGCAGGTTGCAGTTTGCATATCCCAGGTGCATTTTGTGTTTTTCAATACACGTTTTTGATCCCTTGAAGTCAATGGAACCAAAAACCAGTAAAAAGTCCCTGGCCCTTTCTATAAAATGCACAGAGGTGAACATGACCCATAGGATACCATGTTAAATGGACTGTAGTATGTTTCCGCAAAACTGAAAACGCACTAAAAATTGCATAGGTGTGAACCAGGCCTAAGAATAAATAACACCACCACTCATCTGCAAAGGGGCAGCACTTTTTTGTGCGTTGCAAGAAAGCATGTGATTTTGTGTGCGTTCCCGCAATGCACTGGTGTGACCAAAGCCCTTAGGCTTTCATTGCCTCTACCTCATTGGAGTGGACTTTCACCACTTTCTGCCTCGGTGACAACAATCAAGATACATATGACATAAAAATAATAATCTTTAACCTTATCTCACGCTAGCCAAAGCTAAAAACAAGTTTTGGCTGGGGTTCCACTTTAAGGTCCAATAGCTATAGAACTGCAGCCTAGCAAGACAAGCCATCGTTTGAAGGTCATCACCAGGCTGTTGCCTAAATTCTACTTTGCCATAAAAATCTGCCACCTTTTTCCCTTAACTGTCATAGGGCAGAGAGAGTGCTATAGCATGCATGGAATATATTGTAGCAACTAGGAAAAAAGAGAGGAAGACTGCCAGGACAGGACAAACGCACCGAATACCCTGATCATGACACTAAACAATATCCTCATCCTCCAAAAATCATTCATAAACATCCACTACCTAAAACCTAGTACACACTAGTTTTTTTTTTTTTTTCCTTCAACCCAGCGGGCTTAACGGAAAAAAAAGTGAAGAGCTCGAATGAGCCGCTGTACTAACTATACAATGTTAGTACAGCTGAGCTATTGTGTTCTGACAGCGGGATGCCCCCCCTGCCAAAACACATCGGTCAAGGATCTCAGCCATTGGCTGAGAGCGTTGATCGGGTACTGATCGCTAGAACTTTTTCGGTTATGCTCCTTCAACAGAAGCTGGCTGAATAGTCAGTTTCTGTCGGACCAACTGCAGTACACATGGGTCAAATGTCGGACAGTTTTATTTAACCCTGCCTATACCGCCTGATATTCGACTCGTGTGTATGACCCTTAAAGCGGTAGTAAACCGTATAAAAGATTTAAAAAAATATGACCCTGGGCAGTTTAAAGAGGAAGTAAACTCTGATGGGTTTTACTTCCTCTTTATTTCCCTGCAAAGGTAAAGTATAATGGGCTACTATGTACCGCATAGTAGCTCATAATGTGTCACTTACCTGAAAACAAAGCCTGCGATGTCACCGATGTCCCCACTAGCAGCGAGCGTCCATCTTCACCCCTCTTCCTTCCGGGACTGGCCGGAGTTGCGTGACATCACTCCCGCGCATGCGCGTGGGAGCCACCAGTCAAGACATGACCCCCTTTAGAAACGGCACAATCTGCCCTTTCTAAAGTGTGCATGCGCCATAGACATTGGCGCTCGGGTCTTTTGTAAATATCTCCTAAACCGTGGAGGCTTAGCAGATATTTCCAGAACCTACAGGTAAGCCTATATTAAGGCTTACAAGGTGTACAACCACTTCAAGTCATAATGTGACTTTTATGCATCGCATACTAGCAAATTATGACAGGCTTACCTGAAAATGAAGACCTCCAGCTGTCATGCACGCTGTAACGGCTGAAGGCACTTCCATCTTCACCTGGTCTTCTTTCTGGGTTTGTGGGCTTCGGCGATATGAATAACCGAGCCGGCAATGATGTTGCTGTTTACGGGACAGTTCTGAAGGAACAACACGGGTACGCAGGTTCTTCAGAGTGCATGCGCCAGTGACGTCACCAGCTACATGTACAGTAAATATCTCCTAAATGGTACCACATTTAGGAGATATTTACTGCACCTATAGGTAAGTCTTATTATAGGCTTACCTATAGGTAAACATCATACATGGAAGTTTACTCCAACCTTAATGGTCCTGTAATCTATTTATTTTTCTTAGCCCTGGTTCACACTGGTGCAATGTGGGAAATGCACAAGATTCGCTGCGTTTCCCCACATTGCATCGCACTCCAAAGCAATCGCACTTACCTGTCCAAGTGTTGTCCTCACCCGGACTGGTTCTTCGCTGGTCTTTAGTTCCTGGCACTGGCATGTTTACTGAGGGAAGCCGGTGTCTTGCCGAGAAAGTTCCCTCGGCAGATAAGGACCCCCCCTGTACTGCGCAGGCGCAGCGCCTGCGCAGTACGAACTACTGTCAGCCGCCGGAGATAGCCGAAGCTCAAACTCTTCAATCAGCTGTACACGGCGCCTGCGCCCTAGGTCCAGGTTCCTTCCCCACCATCCAAGTGGACCTAGAGGGGGAATCAAAAAGAGCCGAGCCAAGCGAGGCCGTGCCCGAAGCGTGGCGAGCGAAGCGAGCCCGCGAGGGGCCCCCTTACAGGCGCCGTGTACAGCTGATTTTCAGCTATTCACCTTCGGCTATTTCCGCCGGATCCTACTGCGCAGGCGCATCGCCTGCGCAGTAGAGGGGGGTCCTTATCCGCCAAGCGGAACTTTCTCGGCAGAAGACCGGCTTACTCCTTGTGGTCTCACAGCCCGTTTCTCATTGCACTTGCATGCTGCATTTTGAGAATGCTCCTGCAGCCTTCTGGGACAAGTCACAGGTCCCAGAAGACTGCGGGCAAGGAGGGGGGTAGACTAGGCTAAAAGCCTAGGCGATCTGAGCTGGTACCTGTGAAACCCAGGTACCTGATCCTCCAAAAAATTGTGTGCAAAAGTGATAGAGGAGGAGGCGAAAAAGTGAAACTTCCCATCTAGGGTGACATTCTGCTTTAAGGTGGCCATAGACAGTTTAAACTTCAGCTGGTTAAGCAGTGACTGGCCAAATATCAATCCATATGTGACCACTGCAGTTTAAATGAAGTCGCCCCAAATAGGAAGGACAACTTGCCACAAATTTGTGGTAGTGTTGAGTTGGAAGTCCGTTAACTTGCTGAGCATTCTCACTGACAAGATGTACACTTGCAGAGCACTTGAAGCACAAGTTCTAGTTGACACTTTTCCAAATTTGTGTGGCAAGTCTCTAGCAAGAGCAAAGTTGCAGTGGTGAGTCTACAGCAAGAGCTCTGCAAGTCTACAGCATGAAATTTCAGCCACCGTAACCAGTAGTGGGATGACTATTGCACAAAATAACTGAACCAGAACTTGCCGCAGACTTGCAGAATGTTTGCAATGAAAGTTAATCTGGAGTCATGCAATGCAGACTTGCTGCAATTATGCAACAAACTTGTGAAGCCTGACAAGTCTAGCAATAGCTTAGCAAGTCATTTTCAAACTTGCAGCACAATTGCTTGCTATCTAGGGCTCTACCAATAGACTTCTCTTCAACCTCCCTGTCGGATAAAAGCCAATTGATGAGGGGATGCAGCCAATGACTGGGGGGCAGAGTCTCCCCACTGTCAAAATACAATAACACAGTGGGGTGGATTCTCCCATCCACCTTGAGTGTGTGGATGGAGAAATCAGTGCAGTATTATTTCTGTTTAGCCCGCTGGCTAAAAAAAAGAACCTGAACCATGTATGGCCAGCTTTACCGTGTTTTTCTGCCTCCTCATAATGTCATCCATGAGCTCCCGAACCTCTTCTTTTCCTGTTCACTACCATTTGTTGGAATGATCAGTACATGTTAGTTGTGGTCATGTGCGCTGTTCCACGCACACTACAAATCCCATCATTCATCATTCTCAGGAGCGAGCAAGAGAGGGTGGCTAGTACATTCCAACATGTGGAGGAAGCATGGAGAAGGAACATGGCCACCCTTCAAAAGGAAGTCAGGTCACAGCACCAAAATAAAAAGAGATTTTAGAGGAGGCTGAGAACAATAGAAGGTTCTTTTTTAAGAACACAAAGCCGAATATATATATTTTTTATATGAGAGTTTAGTGTCATTTTAAGGGATTAACACTTGTACCTGTGCTGCCATTTGGTGACAATTTCACCACCTGAAGCTCCCTGCAGGAGAGGGACATTAGCACTGATTCTACACTGTAGATAAGCAGCACATCTCCAAACATGATGGAAGGTGTTTGTCCTCCCCCACTCCCAGATAAAAGGATTTGTCTAAGGAGGCCCCTCTGCCAGCTCAGTCATACCAGAGGCCATTGTCCTTGGAGAGAGGTCAGAGGTCACCTACCCTAAAAACAAAGAGGAAGTGTCTGGCTTTGTGGGAGTTGGTCATTAACTAGAATAAGAATGTGGAACATGAGAGGGGAATTGAGGAGCGAAGATGATTTCACTTTTGTTGCCGATGTTTTCTCTCGGCCTCTTTTCTTTGTAGTACTGGAAGCATTCTTTACATCTGACATTTAATCTTCTTATATTTTTCCTTCCTTGGTTCTACCTGCTTCATTACATGCTAATGACATGTATTAAATAAAACCTGTCTCATTTTATGACATACCATATTTTAGACCCAGTGACTATCACTGGGTCTCTGTGCTTCTCAGCCTTATTGACCATGGTCTGAGAAATTCTTCCAAAACCTTCCATGTCCCAAAAGTTAAAAAAAAGTTTATGCTCATACAATAAAAGTATGAAAATGTATAATATGTATTGAAATGCTTGGGCCCCTGGATGGAGTTGTGGGTTAACGTGGGGGTGATTACATTTCTGGGGGGATTAGGGGACTCTGCAGCAGACTAGTGGCTCTATAGGGGAGTGCTGCTCTATTTCTTCCTTCAGAGGACATGGGGGCAGCAGGGGGCTCCCACTGCTGTCAATCAAATCCAGTGAGGAGGAAGAGGGGAGGGGCTGAGCCACACTGTGTGTGTATTTAGATGCACACAGCCTGGCTCAGGAGTAGGGTTGCCACCTGTCTGGGATTCACCCGGACAGTTCGGGGTTTTGAATCATGTCTCCAGGTTTCAAACCACACCCCCGCATCTATGTGTCCGGCCCCCTGATCTACATGCAGGGCGCCATATGCATGGATTCCAATGGCTGGGGTGTTTTTTTTTAAGCACGTGATTAGAGCCAGAGGTTCTAATAGGCTTCAAAAAAGGGTGGGCTCGGGGTGCAGAGCACTGCGCCCCGATCCCACCCAGTTGTGTGAGAATAGCGAATTAATATTCACTATTCTCCTCCCGGCCAATCACGAAGTGGGTCATGAGACCCGTCACCTGATTGGCCGAAAGGAGATGAGTTTGGATTGGCTGCCAGGAGGAGAAGGGAGGACACACTGGGGGACTGAGGGAGGAAATGCCCAGAGAGAAGCTGCTGCCGGGGCCCCTGTCCCATCCGTGACCCGGGGGGGGGGGGGGGCAGCGGGCGGATTGTTTGCCGCCTCCCCCCCAAAAAAACTACCAGCTGTCACTGGCCGTAAGTGTCTGTTACACTCTCTTTCACACTGCCCAAAACCAGAGCTAACAATCCCCCCCACACACACACACACAGATGGAAGCATGCTCGGTCTGCTCTTACTCCTCCCGCTCCTACCCCTCTGTGTCTGCCCACACTCCTCTCAGGAAAATCGGACAGGAAATTTGAAGCCCAGCAGCCGCAGATACATCTAAAGGAGAGGTGCTGACTGCGAAGGGGTGAGTGAGCTCACCATCCATCCCTGTCTATCACTGAAGTTCCCCTCCCCTTCTCTTTCCCCTTCTCTCTCCTGCCTCTGAGTGAGTACGCTAAGGTAAATCAGGGGTTCTCAGAGCACCCCTTACATCAATGTTCCCCTTTATATCAGAGGCCATAGTGTTCCCCCTTACATCAGAGTCCTCTCCGTAGATCAGAGTTCTCAGTGTTCCACCTTAAATCAGGGTTCCCAGAGCATCCCTCATGTCAGAGTCCCCAGAGTTCTCCCTTTCATCAGCGTCTGCAGAGCCCCCCCTTACACTTAAAGTGATTGTAAGGGTTCGTTTTTTGTTTTGTTTTTTTGTTTTTTTTTTTTAAATAAGGTGAAAAAACACAACGTTTTACAACCCCTTTAATGGAACTCTGTGGACTGTGATGTAAAGGGGGACTCTTGTGATTAACTTCATATAATTAGAAATGGTATTTGATCGCAAAATATATGTACAGTTTATACTATTAAAAAAATTGCTGTGCACGGCTAAAATGTTTGGGTTTGACCTGAAGAAAAGGTGGCAACCCTACTCAGGAGTGAGCCCACAATGTCTGCCACCATAGTAAGCGGCTTTCTATGGAGCAGACACAGAATATGAGGTGTAGACAGTGACAGCGGGTCCCCAGAAGAGGAGGTTTGGGGCTGCTCTGTGCAATACCATGTTTGTTATTTTAATTAAAAAAAAATTTTAGACTTTACTAACACTTTAAGTTTTTGAAGTGGGCTGGGAGGCTGAGAGCTTTGTATGGCCCTTGTGGGTTGACTAGAGGGTACTGCAGGGGCAAAGTGGCATTGTGAGAAGTTGGGGGTGCTATGAGAGGCTTGAGGCTCTGCAGCAGGCTGGGGGGCACTGTAACGGCTAAGGGCTCTCAGGAGGTCTTGCGGCACTGCAGGCAATTAAGGGAGATTGGGAGCATTATGGGAACTGGGAGGCATTGTGGAAGGTTAGGGGATCTGCAGCTGGCTGGAGACCCAGGATGAAGGATTCTGTAGCCTGACAACAGGCCACGGCCTGGTGATTGAGAACCACTTCTTTATATAATGCAGGCAAATCATGGCTGGTGGGAAGAGCTGTACAGAGCTTCCTGAAACCATCACAGCACTCTGCCTCAGTACTCCATGCAGGAGTCCTCAGCCCTGATGCAAGCAGCTGGCTGGCTCTTGGAAGGTATCACACAACTTGGAGAAGTAGGAATTCCTAGGCAGATTGAATTTGCATACAGCCTGCCCAGGCTAATGCTCATATAAGACTCAGAGCCGCCATGATTGAGCAACTTAAATCCAATAAATGTGCAGTGAAATCGGACTACACAATTTCAGTGCAGAAGAGGAACCTGTAAAAAACTGAAGGTAATGCTGCATACACACAACCGGTTTTGCCGTCGGAATAAACTCCGAAGGTTTCCCCGACGGAATACCATTCAAGCGGTCTTGCCTACACACTGTCAAACCAAAGTCCAACCAAAGTCCGACCGTCCAGAACGCGGTGACGTACAACATGTACGACGGGACTAGAAAAAGGAAGTTCAATAGCTTCCGTCTCGTACTTGCTTCAGAGCATGCATCGTTTTTGGTCCGTCGGAACAGCATACATACGAGCGGTTTTCCCGATAGGAATTGGTTCCATCGGAAATATTTAGAACATGTTCTATTTCTAGGTCCATCAGAATTTTCGAAAAAAAAAGTTAGATATGGCACACACACGATCGGAATATACGATGAAAACCTTCTGTCGACTTTTTCTGTCGGACATTCCGCTCGTGTGTACGCGGCTTAAGGCTGACTGAGCTGAACTCAGGTCAAAAATAATTTTTGTTTATTTGCACAAGAAAAATAAATTACCACTAATGAAGTGTTCCACATCTTTCGTTAAATCTCTTCCTTTCATTCAGCCTGCACTCTCCTGTCAGGGCTGAACATCAGAGTGTATCTGAAAGGGTTTTTTTGCTCATTTTCTCCCCCCCCCCTTTTTTTCTCTTTGTGAGCCATTAGGGAGATTTACCTGCACTTTCGACAACATACACACAATGGGAAGTTAGGGAAAATCTCTCCAAAGAGAGGAGAAATATTTACCCTCGCCTCCTGTTCCTAAATTATTGGACGTCCCCTCATCTCCTGTTCAGATGACAACTAAAATTTTGGATTTCCTCCTCATTTTCTATCTCATTGACAATGCTGGCCTGCCCTGCCAGTTTGACTGATTTTTCCAAATATTAGGATATAGAAGTTGTGACAATCTAACACACAGCACCTGTTTACCTGAACACAGCTTAGACAAGTGCCATTGCTGTCCTCTCCTTCTGAAAATGCTAAGTGCCTGGCTGGCTCTGGCCTCAATATCTTCAGTGCTGCTGAGGAGAACAAGTGTTAGCTGGTAAAGTCAGAACTCCTGATCTGCTTACTTGTGACGGGTTAGGCTTCATGCACACGAGACACCAGTGCAAACTCTGCCGAACACGTGTTTTTAAAAGCTGAAACCGGCGTTTATAAACGCCGTTTTGCCGCGTTTGCATGCCACGTTAGTGACTCAGAAAGCATTGAAGTTTTGGATCAGCACAATCCTGAATCCCTTTTACCAACCTCAGATGTATCATAGTCCATTTAAAGTATCTGCACCTGCCGGTGTTAGGGGTTAAATATTGTCCAGCATGAGCTCTACTTGATAATTGTTTGCGAAGGTCAAAAGTTAAGGTTTAATTTTAGATTAGGCCTGGTGCACACTGGATGTTTTTCTGCTGCTCCTAGGGGCGATTGTCGTTATTTCCAGCCTCTAAACACATCTGCATGTTAGACTAATGCCCCGTACACACGGTCGGACTTTCCGATGGAAAATGTCCGATCGGAGCGTGTTGTCGGAAATTCCGACCGTGTGTGGGCTCCATCGGACATTTTCCATCGGATTTTCCGACACACAAAGTTGGAGAGCAGGAGATAAAATTTTCCGACAACAAAATCCGATCGCATCAATTCCAACCTTGTGTGGCCTGTTCCGACGCACAAAGTGCCACGCATGCTCAGAAGAAATTCCGGCACGGAACAGCTGGTTCTGGTAAACTTAGCATTCGCAATGGATACAGCACTTTCGTCACGCTGCAATGTCAAAAATGGTTTAATACAGCGCACTCTCTTCTTCTTTATAATGTGACAAGAATTAAGTAGTTTTGCTGCTCATATTCACACACACTTCTCACAAAGTTTTATTTTTGTTTTTTTATTGTGATTCCCTGAATATATTGTTATTAGTTGTCACATCTGACAGAATGTTTTTTTTTTTTTATTTAATATTTTTTGGGATTTTAAGCCTTTTTTTTTTAGATTTAATGTTTGTATTTTTTCCAAGGCTGATCTTTGTTCAATGTTATTTTTATTTTTACTCCAGAATATTTTTGTGTGTGTTTTGTGTGTCAAGTTACCCCAACACCATTGATATCTTTTATTATTTAATCTCAAGGAGATTGTTTGTTGTTGGTGTCCCTTGTTAATTTCACATTGTATATTTGAAATGTACCTGAATCCTCACAAAAAAAAACTGTCCTTTTTGAAGTAAAACACATAGGAGAGTATAATTCAAAACAAAAATCCTTTATTAAGGGATCAGAACCAAACAAAGAGGAAGGCAACACTGGATCAACAGGAGAAATTAGCGAAGGCTGGGACCCCCACGGCAGACATCAATTCTTGAACATCAAAATTGGTGGCCTGAGGAGTCCATATGTAAGGGAGGGCAGTCTGGTCCAGAATTCGCAGAGATCCGGAAAGCAGCAGATGACATTTGTGTCCCCAGGCTGTGGTACCACAAGAGGCTGCATTTTTTGGCCAACCAGACTGGATCCAGGGTCATCACTTTCTGGTCTTCCTTCCACACTTCCTTCCGGGCTGTGGCTGTGCTGTTGGAGATGTGGCAGGAGGAGGAGTAGGACCTGGAGGAGGAGGAGGACTGGGAGGACCTGGAGGAGAAGGAGGAGGAGGACCTGCAGGAGGAGGAGGAGGACCATCGCAAAGGTGTGTCTGAGCTGTAATTTGGCCCCTCATACCTTTGTTAAGAGCCTCCAATATGAGCGACTCACACATGGCTTGTTGGCCCTCCTCCATCCTCTGCATTTTATAGGCAATGGTGGCAGCAATGTCCTCCTGGTGCTCCCAGGACCTCTGTAGCCCTCCAAAAGAGTCCTCTGGCAGCCTCCTCTAGGGCACTCCTCCTCCTGCCACTTTCTCTTTCCAGGGGGGGTGGAGGGACCTGCAGATCAGCCAGCCGGCTCGGCCAGGCCACCTCCTGGCTGAGACTTCCCTGTGTATGAAAAAGGGACATGGTTTTAGTTGTTGCATCATCAATCACAATCATAAATTAGTACTCCCAACTAACATCTAGTTAACATCATTGATTGGACAACCAGCAATATTTAGAGGAATGCTAGACCTGGCTCAATCTGGGCTCCTCCACATGTTGCCTGGAAGGCCCAGGTTTGGCGTCAGAAGCCTCAGCTGGGGGGGAAGGAAGCGTGGAAGGAAGACTGGAGAGTGATGAAATGGGTTCAGTCTGACCTGCCAGAAAATGCAGCCTGTCATAGTACCACATCCTGGGGACATAGATGTCATCTGCTGGTCCAGATCTCTGTGAATCCTGGACTTTCTTGCGCTCCCTTACATATGTGCTCCTCAGGCCACCAATTAAGATCTTCAAAAATGTGATGTCTGCCGTGGGGATCACCTGCTTCACAATTTCACACAATTGCTCCAGTGCTGCCTTCCTCTTTGCTTGGTTCTTGTAATGGGGGTGTTTAATCTCCCACAGACATGGCAGCTCCCTTAACATATCTATGAATACTGACATGAAGTCATTGTCTTTCACTAGCATATCCATGTTCACTGCAAGACACAACACAAGACAAAGCCTAATGTCAGACAAAACTCTCATAATCTTGTTACAATATAGGCCTCAATGTAGAAGCAGTATAGGCACAAGTTTGTCTCTTACCTTCGTTCTTACGATCGGCGAGTCCAATGCTCCTTCCTCCGCTCACAGATCGTACGTAATACGCACGTGTGTTACGCTTTATATACACTGCGCATGCGTGTAACTCTGCCCGCCCCTGACGTTCTTTCTATTCTATTCCCCGCCCCTTTTCGTTCGGCGCAGTGGGGGAAGAGCACATGGCGGAGTCACAGCAGGTGCGTGATAATTACAGGAACGAGGAGGAGGAGGAGGAGGAGGAAAGCCCGGATCCGGACGCGTCCCGATCCAGAAGAGACGTTTTAAGGCCAAAAATATGTCCTTTGGGGAGATGTTGGAGATGGTGGACATCCTGAAGAAGGCCGACTATGACGGAAAGTATGGGCCTTACCCCAACCCCAATATCAGAAAGGCCAAGATCATGGCGAAAGTGGTCAAAAGTCTTCACAGGAATTTCGGGGTACGACGATCGAAAGATCAGCTCAGGAAGCGGTGGTCGGACCTAAAATTAAGAGAGCCCGAGCAGTACCGAAAGATCCGGAGAGTGCTGCAAAAAAGTAAGTAGTTGTGCTGTGTTCCTATTCTTTTTGTCTTTATTACGTTCGTGCTGCTCCATATGCTTTTCTTAATTGTACAGTTTTTAAAAGGGCAACTTTAATGTTCATGGGCCCATTATTCGTTCGTATCAAACATTTTTCTTTCGGCCTCTAAAACACCATTGTTTAGGCCATATGCATTTTCCCACATTTTTTAGGGCCTACTTGGATGCCAAATATTTGTTTGTGTAGATGGGTTTGTTATTAGAATGAAATGCAAACTAGATTCTGTGTAAGGAGAGGACACTGAGCAGCTGTTTTCACATCTGGACACTGGAGCACTAGTGTGGGACACAAGAACACCCTTTTTATTAGGGGGGGCCACACTGGTGCTCCAGTGTATACTATAGGGGGGTCTCCATCTGTGAAGCTTGTACTAAACAGGTAAAGTATTGCAGCTTGACAAAGGGCAATAAAAAAAATACATCTTGGAACTCGGCTAAAATAGACAATTGTACCCCACTTCCAAGCAATGTTTCCTATTTATAGTTCTGCCATCAAATATCTGTGTGCTAATTATACCATTTTTGTTTTACATAGGGGAGAAAAGGCTCAGAGGACACCCCTCATCCGAGGAGACCACAGACCCCCCACCTATGGAAGAAGGTGAAATACCCCCAACCCAAGAAGAGCAGGAGGAGGAAGAAGATGTGGTGGAAATTGGCACCACAACAGGTGAGTGTCTGCGACCACAGGCTCAGGTAAGAGATGGATGCTGGCAGATTTTTGATACCTGTTTTTGTTTGGTTTCTCTCTTTTTAGGTGATCGTGATGTGAGGGATCAAGATCCTTTCACATCTGAAAGTGCCCAGATCCTGATCGGGGAGATCATGGGGTGTAATGTCGAATTGCAAAACATCCAGAAAAAAATAAATGATGTGATTCAAAAAAATAATAACATCATTGATGTTTTGGGGCGAATTTTAAAACCCCACAAAATCACTTTTTTGATTGTGGTCCAATGTTTTAAATCTTTTTGCAATGTTTTGAAAAGCCAAATTTGGAGGATGCACACAGTGTGCCAACATGTGCTATCTGCCATCACGGGAGATCAATGGACGCGTTTTGGGGGTGCAACCCCTTCCTCAATTATAAAGTAGTGGTGAGGAAGGGCTTGCTCCCCCAAAACATGTCCCTTGATCCCCGTGATGGCAGCTAGCACATGTTGACATTCGTAAATTGGTGTGCATCTTCCAAATTTGGCTTTTCCAGGGGTGATTTCCCCCCATCTGAACACAATATCAAACACAGTTCCTAAATACTGATGTCTGATATTGCCTTCAGGTTTTACCATATGTGAACTTTGTAAGTTCAAGTTCTTTGTCTTTCTTGTTGGTTTTACACAGGCCTGTTTTATCGTAAATGGACATTTCTATTTTTGATAATGCCACCCCAAAAATTGTTATACAACAAACATGTTGGTTTGTTTTAAAAACCTTTGGTAAATGCACATGTGATTGTGCAGGTATAAAAAAGTTGGTTAATCAAGAATGTGTGGATTATTGTCTCAACACTACAACACTTTTGGGGTGATGTAATTGCTGTTTTCAGCGAAAATGGGGGTTATTTCCTAAGGGCAAATCAACTTTGCACTAAAAGCGCAGGATCGGTGCAGTTGCAAGTGCACTTGTAGTGAAATGTGTTTTTGCATTTAGTAAATAACAGCCAACAGTGCTTTGTATAAGGTTACACAATCACGCCATTTTCTGCACTCAAAACATTTCTGTCAGGGTCAGCTAAAACAAACACAAAAGCAGTAAATGTCCACAAAGAATTTCTTTTTGTTTTTTATTATAAAAAGGCTTCACATATTTGCTGGCATATTGATGGCCCCCCTACCCGCAAAGAATTCCAGGTAGCGTAACCGGACATCACGGGCACTCAGGGAGGGCAAGCCAGGACGGCCGCTTTCAAGCGCCGTCAGTGTGGTTTGATGTATCATTCTGGCCTCAGGCCCAACTGAGCCAGCATAGTTGGCCGAATGTTTCCTTAAAAAGTTATGGAGAACACAGCACGCAAGTATAATATGGTTCAGTTTATACTCCGCCATATGGATGGGTGTCAGAAATAGGCGGAACCGGCTGGCCAGGATTCCAAATGTGTTCTCCACCACTCTGCGGGCTCTGGCCAGCCGGTAATTAAAAACCCTCTGTTCCGGGGTGAGGGTCCTCATTGGGAATGGCCGCATCAGGTGGTCCCCCAGCGCAAACGCTTCATCAGCAACGAACACGAATCCTTCCACATTGTCCTCTGGAGCTGGCAAGTCCAAGCTGCCATTCTGGAGACGCCTGTAAAACTCCGTCTGGGCGATGACTCC
The DNA here is from genome assembly GCF_042186555.1 of Aquarana catesbeiana. Classification (NCBI taxonomy): domain Eukaryota; kingdom Metazoa; phylum Chordata; class Amphibia; order Anura; family Ranidae; genus Aquarana; species Aquarana catesbeiana. Next base: position 217,143,854 of record NC_133332.1, read on the forward strand.
ACCATCGGACATCCGGCCATTCTTCCCCACGTCCACATACAGGAAGCCGTAATTAGCCGACACCACCGCCAACATCACTATACTATTGAACCCCTTATAGTTGAAATAGTACAACCCCGAGTTGGGTGGTGGGACGATGTGGACGTGTTTCCCATCAATTGCCCCTCCGCAGTTAGGAAAGTCCCACCGCTGGGCAAAGTGGGAGGCCACAGTCTGCCATTCCTGTGGCGTGGAAGGAAACTGTTGAGGAAAAAACAATAAACATTACTATTTTTGATCAGAAACATGGCAAGCAGATTAGACACAAACATTATGGGTCAACCTCCAGATAGCATTTATTAAGGGGAGTTTAACAACGCCAAAGTATAAGGTACACCTATCATATTTCCTCCCCCCCCTCTCATGGGCCATTTCTAACATCATGGGGTGTGTGGAAATCTTGGACAGGTAACCCTCTTCACTTCATTGAGAGATGAATGCCTAAATAATGGGTATTACTTGGAACAGCCCCTCCTTAGTTACACTTTTGGCAGCCCACTGGACAGGTAAGAAGTGTCATAATACAAAGATAAAGGGGGGCAAAGAGCAAGGGGGTGGGACTTTATATGAGGCGTGTGGTGGCAAAAGAATGAAAGGTGGACAATATGGAATCTTGTTGTTGAATGGTTTATATTGGAGTCGATTGCCACTAAGTGCAATCAAATAAGACAGGTACAACATGTAACAATGGTACAATGATAATCCAAAATGCATAACATCATACAAGCAGTATCACATATAAGATTCTTCCACGGTGCTACCATAGGGCAACACAGTGTGACTAAAATCACATAAATAATATCGCATAAATAGCAAACAAAATTCATTCATATTGCACCCAGATGTAGTTGAATAAGACAGTAAACCACGGTAGTAATTGCAGGGTCTATGACCTCTGTGGTCCAAGAGAAGGGAAATACAGTTAAGCTTGGTATGCAGGTAATGTGTGTTGTAATCATGGCGTATGGCAGCTCTACGCGTTTCGTGGCTAGAGGGCCACTCATCAGGAGCAAGCACAAGATGTATCTGTGGGTGAGAAGGATTGACCAATTGGTAGGATGTATGTACAATGAAAGAATAATGGGGTAACAACCCCCTAACCCAGGGTTAAGAACTTACTGAGGTTCGCATGTTGGCTGTGTGATGCCAGGCACCATGAGCCGTCCGAAGGAGTGCTCCAAACCGGGAGCTGCGGCAGACATCTCGCCCGAACTCCCCCAACAGGCGCTAACCAGAGCAGGTCACGGAACACAAGGCCACCTAAGTGTGAGTGAAAAGGAAAAAATAAACTACGGTGGGACTATGTGCATGGGGCGTGTGGATGATGGATAAATGGACCGACTAAGGTGGGGGAAACCCGGGGGAACAGTGAGGAGCGAGGAGGTTAACATAGAGTGAAAAGAGCACGAGTGGAACGTGAGGTAACCAATCCATAGGGCTGTGGCAGTGCAGTGAAATACAAGGGAAGGATGGACAGTGACTGTTACCTGTGATGTGGATCGAGTGGGGACGAAGAGTGAGGTGGGAATCCTGGTCTGCCGTGGTGGTGAGAAGGAGCCCTGAATGCCGAAGCCAGCCCGGGAGCCGCCTATAAAGGGGTCGCAGCGATGACGTCACCGACGTCACGCCAGCGCAGCGGAGATGAGAGGGGGAGGAAGGGGGCGGGAGGGAACCGGCAACCAGTCCCGATCCCTACGCCACCGTCCATCCCTCAATCCACTCGCGAGCGTAGTGACCGCAACCAGGGATGCAGCGGCGCCAGGGAGCGCCGGACATCCGACGTGGGGTGCGTGACGTAGACGCGCAGTGGCGGTGCCCACACCCCCGCAGGCTTGGAGGGAGGAGGTCCGCCAGGCGCGTCACAGCTCCCGGATTCAGAGATAAACACGGGCGGCAGGCAGCTCGGTCAGGCCACACAGCCCCCAAGGACGGACCAGAGCAAGGCCAATTAGCCTGGGGACTTGTAAAATAAAATACAATTGGTAAAAGGTCAATTAATCACTAATTTATGAAGTAGGTAAAGGGAATAAAAATTGTAAGAATAAAAGAGTGTTCTGGTAGTCGATTATAAAAGGGATAGCTGTAATTGAAAGGTAAATTAGGATCAAGGGAATTGTCATAGATTCAACAGTTGCAATGAGGGTGATGCATATTAATAAATTAGAGCCAAACCACATGCTTCCATCCCTGTGTCTACTAATAAGGTTAAAATTGGGGGTTTAAGGGACTTTGAGTGAACCTGTGGCCTGGTAAGGCCAGCTGTTCCATCCCTTGGGACTTTAAATGAAAATGTGGCCAGGTAGGGTCACATATTTCCATCCCTGTCATCTATCAAGAAAAAGGGGGGCAAAGAGCAAGGGGGTGGGACTTTATATGAGGCGTGTGGTGGCAAAAGAATGAAAGGTGGACAATATGGAATCTTGTTGTTGAATGGTTTATATTGGAGTCGATTGCCACTAAGTGCAATCAAATAAGACAGGTACAACATGTAACAATGGTACAATGATAATCCAAAATGCATAACATCATACAAGCAGTATCACATATAAGATTCTTCCACGGTGCTACCATAGGGCAACACAGTGTGACTAAAATCACATAAATAATATTGCATAAATAGCAAACAAAATTCATTCATAGTGCACCCAGATGTAGTTGAATAAGACAGTAAACCACGGTAGTAATTGCAGGGTCTATGACCTCTGTGGTCCAAGAGAAGGGAAATACAGTTAAGCTTGGTATGCAGGTAATGTGTGTTGTAATCATGGCGTATGGCAGCTCTACGCGTTTTGTGGCTAGAGGGCCACTCATCAGGAGCAAGCACAAGATGTATCTGTGGGTGAGAAGGATTGACCAATTGGTAGGTGGCCTTGTGTTCCGTGACCTGCTCTGGTTAGCGCCTGTTGGGGGAGTTCGGGCGAGATGTCTGCCGCAGCTCCCGGTTTGGAGCACTCCTTCGGACGGCTCATGGTGCCTGGGATCACACAGCCAACATGCGAACCTCAGTAAGTTCTTAACCCTGGGTTAGGGGGTTGTTACCCCATTATTCTTTCATTGTACATACATCCTACCAATTGGTCAATCCTTCTCACCCACAGATACATCTTGTGCTTGCTCCTGATGAGTGGCCCTCTAGCCACGAAACGCGTAGAGCTGCCATACGCCATGATTACAACACACATTACCTGCATACCAAGCTTAACTGTATTTCCCTTCTCTTGGACCACAGAGGTCATAGACCCTGCAATTACTACCGTGGTTTACTGTCTTATTCAACTACATCTGGGTGCACTATGAATGAATTTTGTTTGCTATTTATGCGATATTATTTATGTGATTTTAGTCACACTGTGTTGCCCTATGGTAGCACCGTGGAAGAATCTTATATGTGATACTGCTTGTATGATGTTATGCATTTTGGATTATCATTGTACCATTGTTACATGTTGTACCTGTCTTATTTGATTGCACTTAGTGGCAATCGACTCCAATATAAACCATTCAACAACAAGATTCCATATTGTCCACCTTTCATTCTTTTGCCGCCACACGCCTCATATAAAGTCCTACCCCCTTGCTCTTTGCCCCCCTTTTTCTTGATAGATGACAGGGATGGAAATATGTGACCCTACCTGGCCACATTTTCATTTAAAGTCACAAGGGATGGAACAGCTGGCCTTACCAGGCCACAGGTTCACTCAAAGTCCCTTAAACCCCCAATTTTAACCTTAATAATACAAAGATAGAAATAAACACTGTACACATTTGAGGACATTTGGACATTCTGCTATTACGTATCAAGATAATAATAGGATCCAAAAACTTTAAACAGTACCATTTGAAAGTATACAGGCAGGCCCTTGCACTACATGCTTTGGGGAATTCATCCATAAATCAGAGCACAAAAGAGATGGGTATAGTGTGTATGGGTTTGGCAAAGTCAGCAGATAGATGATTGAGGATAGAGAATTGGGATCAGCTGACTTAGCAGTTGGGGGAGGGAGAGTTACTAAAAATTATTTGGGGACACCACCAAAAAAAAGCCTCTGGCACTCTGCCTGAATTTAAAGCAAAAATAACATTTCAAAACATTTTAGGGGGTGTTTGGTGTAAAGCACTACTATGGAGCAGAAAAAATACATTGTTAAGTGACTACATGAGGTGAATATAGGGCCAGGAGACACCATGCTGGGGAGGTTATTGAAGGGCAAATATGTATGAAGGACCTAAAATAATAATTACATAAAAATCCAGCATGCATGAGGACAAAGGGGACATTCACAGCATATTACAATCATGGTAATTAGGGTATGAGGAAAGAAATACAATATATTAGCAAACATTCAATACAATAAAATGTGATATAAAAGGATAAAAATCTTACCTTTTAATATACTCCTTCTGCAGGACCTGGATGATGGCAGAACAGGTCTCTGGGATAATGATCCTCAGAGCCTGGGGGGAGATGCCTGTCGAGAACTTCAAGTCCTGCAGGCTTCTCCCTGTCGCCAAATACCGCAGGGTAGCGACCAACCTCTGCTCCGGAGTGATGGCTTGCCTCATGCAGGTATCCTGCCTGCTAATATAAGGGGTCAGCGAAGCCAACAGACGGTGAAACACGGGGTCCGTCATCCTGAGAAAGTTCCTGAAATCATCAGGATTATTCTCACGGATCTCACGGAGCAAAGGCATATAAGAGGTCACGCTGAAGCAACCAATTCTTGGTCCATGAACTCCTCCCCACCCTGTTCATGGACTGGACTTGTGTCAAGGTCAGGACCCCAACACCAAGCCCCCGCACAGCACGAACTCTACGAGGAGTACGCATACGCAACATGGCTAGAAAACGGTCGGCTGCTCAGAACGAAGTAACAGAACGCACTGAAGAACAGCAAGGCCTGTGAAGAGCGACCTGAAAAACAGTAACGAACGAACAAGAATACAATGACTAATTAAAGTCACGCGGAACTTGCTGCACGCACTGAAGAGCAGATACAAACCCACAAGCACAACCTGAACGGCAGAAAACTATCTGAAAGCCATGAGTCTGAAAAAGCGCGAATCGTCTCTCACCAAACTTTTACTAACACGAGATTAGCAAAAGGAGCCCAAAGGGTGCCGCGCTTGGTTCTGAACCGGCCTTTTCTAGTCTCGTTGTACGTGGTGTACGTGACCGCGTGGTTGGCGATTGGAAATTCCGACAACTTTGTGCGACCGTGTGTACGCAAAACAAGTTTGAGCCAACATCCGTCGGAAAAAATCCTAGGATTTTGTTGTCGGAATGTCCGAACAAAGTCCGACCGTGTGTACGGGGCATTAGCGTCCATTCTAACACAGGCTTTTATAGGAGTTTAGAAGCAGGGGCATTTTGAAAGCAGAAAAAACCCACGTCCAGGAGCAGCAGAGTTTGCACAGGAAAAACTCTTGATATTCTTTAACGTGAAATGAACACTCAAGCTCTTGATGCACCTAAACACGTACACGCATGTTAGACGAGTTTACAAGCGTCAATCGTTTTTGTTTTTTTTTTTGCCAAAACTCTGCTGCCAGTAGGAAAGTAGCCTAGGAGAGTTAGCAAAAAGCCCAGTGTGCTTGAGGCCTTCAAGTGAGGGGTAGATCAGAGATTTGGGATTATTAGGGGAGCTGTCTTATTCAATTCTTCTTTTACTATGAAGACGAAGATCAGAGAAAAATAATGTACTTGAAATTGTTGCATATTGATCCACACACTTTGACTACTTGTAACATTTACTTGAAAATAATTACAGCTCTGCCCCAAGCTACATCACCAATCTTGTCTCCAAATATCACCCAAACTCTTCTCTCTGCTCCTTCCAAGACCTTTTGCTCTCTAGCTCCCTTGTCTCCTCCTCCCATGATCGTCTCCAGGACTTCTCCAGAGTCTTTCCCATCCTCTGGAAACTCACTACCCCATTCTATCCAGCTATCTCCTACTCTGTCCACTTTTAGGCAATCCCCGAAGACTCATCTCTTCAGGGAAGCATATCTTGCCTACAGCTAATAACTGAATCTTCTCTTTCTCCTATCAGTTCATCCCTCACAGTTATTGCCGTATTTTTCCACCAGCCCCTCCCTATTAGATTGTAAACTGGCAGGAGCAGGGCCCTGCTAACCCTCTTTTATTGATTGTATTGTTGCTGTATCGTCTCTCTTTCAGTGGAGGCCCATCCATATGGGGCGCAGGGGTGCAGCCCCTAATCTCCATTCAGGGTGCCGGACGCATAGATTTCAATGTGGCCCACCCACTTGTGTGACATTAGCGAATTAATATTATCTAATGTCTTCCTGCTTCTCCTCCCAGCCAATCAGGAAGTGGGTTCTGAGACCCGATTGGCCGGAAGTCTTAGGACGGGTCTCAGAACCCGCCTCCTGTTCGGCTGAGAGGAGTAGCATCCATCGGCCCCGTGTAGTGCGAGTGGATCACTGCCCTCTTTATATTGTAAAGAGCCGCGCAAACTGTTGGCACTATATAAATCCTATATTATAATAATAATAACTAGAAATTAAACCTCTCCATTTTTACGTTTTTGCAGTTTCATGTTTTTATGAATATAGAGATTTATGAGAGCTCATCACACATACATGCTAAGTCAGAGTCTGCACAGTGGGGTGGATTTACTAAAGGCAAATAGACATGGGGGTGGGGGAATTTTTCTAAACCTGGAGCATGCAAAATCTGGTGCAGCTCTGCACAAGAGCTGCACGATTCTGGCCAAAATGAGAATCACGATTTTTTTTGCTTAGAATAAAAAGATCACGATTCTCGCGACGTAAAACCTTTCACATTATCCAAAAAAAAAATCGGGCTAACTTTACTGGTTAGTTTTTTGTTTTTTGTTTTTTAATTCATTAAAGTAATTTTTTCTAAAAAAAATGCAATTGAAAGATCGCTGCGCAAATACAGTGTGACATAAGATATTGCAACAACCACCATTTTATTCTCTAGGGTCTATAATAAAAAATATATATAATGTTTGGGGGTTCTAAGTAATTTTCTAGCAAAAAAAAAGATTTGAACTTGAAACCAACAAATGTCAGAAAAAGGATTCGTTTTTAAGTGGTTAAACTTTCTTCATTTAAGTCTATTCCATCCACAAAGTGTTACAATGTTTATACTTAGTTCCAAGAATGTTGTGATTCTTGGCAGACTGCCCGGGTTTTCTCTTCCTTTCTTTTGATGGCTGTGGCTTCAGAAGAGCAGAGAATTCTCTACATAGACATAATTGTGAAACACTTTTGTCAAGATCGGAACGGGGAAAAAATCGCGATAATGATTCTTGACGATTAATCGTGCAGCTCTACTCTGCACAGAAACCAATCGGTTTCCGCTCTGTGCTGACACCCCCCCTCATTTATAATAAAATACTATAGTAAAATAATACTTCAAAGATAATTAATAATATAATGCCATAATAAAATAATACTTTAACCACTTGCCAACAACCGCATGTACATATACGTCGAAACAATGGCACGGACAGGCAAATGGGCCTACAGGTAGGTCCCTTTAAATTTGCTGCCGTGTCATAGTGTGCGCACTGGCATCAGCTCCGTGAGTGTGATCGTGGGTCCCGCGGACTCGATGTCCGCTGGGATACCCGCAATCAGTGCCAATTCTGCTAAGAGGCCCTCTACCTGACCCGTCATGCCGTGAGCTATGTAAACCATTTGCCATTGCCACACAGTCACACCTGACACTTCAGTGCTCCCAATACAATCCTCCCTCCTTTTTTTTTTTAAGCACTTGATTAGAGCTAGGTGATGGGGTAAGTGCCAGGCAGACAGTGGGCGGGGGTCCTCGTGGATCAGTCTGCTCCGCTGACCAGTTGGGGAGGTCGGGGTGGCTATGTGCGTCTGTGCGCGGAGCGGGGGGTGTTGCTTGATGAGTCCGCTGGCGGGGGGGTTGCTAGATGAGGGGGGGGCTGCTGGCTGAGTCCGTTGGCGGGGGGGTTGCTGGCTGAGTCTGCTGACGGTTGCGTTGCTGGATCAGTCTGCTGGCAGGGGGGTTGCTGGCTGAATTCGCTAGCGGGGGGTTGCTGGATGAGTCTGCTTGTGTGGGGGGGTGATGGCTGAATCCGCTAGCGGGGGGGGGTTGGTGGATGAGTCCGCTGGTGGGGGGTGCTGGCAGAGTCTGCTGGCGGGGGTGGGGGTTGCTGGTTGAATCCGCTGGTTGGGGGGGGGTTGATTGCCCTTGAACCGCCACTGCCAAACTTTAAAATTGTTGCTATGCATCATTTCTTAAATTTACTACTGAAGGGGATACAGTAAATAAGTTTTATCACAACAGAGGTCATCACACCTTACTTCAGGTTGGGAAGGGCTGTGTGTTTCAGTGGAGAGCCAGGTCCTTGCACCTCTTCGGGGGGGGGGGTGATGATTCTGTCCTGACATGTCAAGTCTCTTCTCTGCAGCCAGCGCCCAGCCCCAGCTCACAAGCTCAGCAAGTCACATGGGACGGGACATTCTTGACGCCGCTCGTACCCCCCCCTGACGTGCCACGTGACCTGCCTCTGAGACTCCTGGGTGGTGGGAGTTTGCTGCGCTGATAAGGTCCTTACCTTTAGCGCGGCCGGACTACAACTCCCACAATGCAGAGCAGCAGCCAGCTAGCCAATCGGTGGCCGCCGCGGCCGACATCTAGCAAAAAAAAAAAAAAAAAAATGAACAGACAGCCAGCACCGCGGCCGACATCTAGCAAAAAGTAAAAAAATAACAGCCAGCGCCGTGGCCCACGGCCGTTTAGCAGGTGGCCTGGGGGGAAATGTCCACCCTGCCCCCCGGCCCAGCCCGCCCCTGCAGGGGGGGGTGCTGGGTCTTGGGGGCCCCCCCACAGTGGCAGGGCCCTAAGCAGCTTGCGTAGTGAGTATATAGGGTGGATCGGCTCTGCCCGTGATCGTCTCACGGAGAGGAAGAACGGGGAAATGCTAATGTAACCAAGCATTTCCCCGTTCTGCCTAGTGACAATGATCACAGCTCCCTGTAATCAGGAGTGGTGATCAATGTCATGTCACACATAGCCCACCCCCACCACCCCCACAGTTAGAACACATCCCTAGGACATGCTTAACCCCTGCAGCGCCCCCTTCTGGTTAACCCCTTCACTGCCAGTCACATTTATACAGTAATCAATGCATTTTTGATCGCACTGATCGCTGTATAAATGTGAATGGTCCCAAAATAGCGCCAAAAATGTCTTATCTGTCCGCCATAATTTCGCAGTCACGCTAAAAATCATTGCTGGACGCCATTACTAGTAAAACATATATATATATATTAATAAAAATGCCATAAAACTATCCCCTATTTTGTAGACGCTATAACTTTCGTGCAAAACCAATCAATAAATGCTTATTGCGATTATATTTTTTGGGGATATTTATTATAGCAAAAAGTAAAAAATATTGCTTTTTTTTCAAAATTGTCGCCCTTTTTAGTTTATAGCGCAAAAAATAAAAAACGCAGAGGTGATCAAATGCCACCAAAAGAAAGCTCTATTTGTGGGGGGAAAAAGGACGTCAATTTTGTTTGAGAGCCATGTCGCAAGACCGCACAATTGTCAGTTAAAGCGATGCAGTGCCAAATCGCAAAAAGTGCTCTGGTCTTTGGCCAGCCAAATGGTCCGGGGCTTAAGTGGTTCAAAGATAATGTTGTGTCACACTCACCTCAATATGTCTTTTACAGTCATTTAACCCACCATGGGCTATGGAGAATTCACTGCTGCAAACAGTGCAGTGAGCTACACCATCATTGTTTTTTTACCCCTATTATGCATGGGTAATCTCACTGTGCCCATCACTTCAGCCTCACTGTGCCCATCAATGCAGCCTCACTGTGCCCATCAATGCAGCCTCACTGTGCCCATCAATGCAGCTTTACTGTGCCCATCAATACAGCCTCACTGTGTTCATCTGCAGCCTCATCAGTGCCAACAATGCAACCCCACTGTGCTCAAAACCGCAGTCTCACTGTGCTCAAAACCGCAGTCTCACTGTGCACAAAACCGCAGTCTCACTGTGCCCATCTGCAGTCTCACTGTGCCCATCTGCAGCCTCACTGTGTCCATCAATACAGCCTCACTGAGCCAATATGCAGCCTCACTGTGCCCATCTGCAGCCTCACTGTGTCCATAAATGCAGCCTCACTGTGCCCATCAATGCAGCCTCACTGCCCATCAATGCAGCCTCCCCAGTGCCCATTTGCAGCCTCACTGTGCCCATTTGCAGCCTCATCAGTGCCAACACTGCAGCCTCACTGTGCCCATTTGCAGCCTCATCAGTGCCAACACTGCAGCCTCATTAGTGCCAACACTGCAGCCTCATCAGTGCCAACACTGCAGCCTCATCAGTGCCCATCAATGCAGCCTCATCAGTGCCCATCAATGCAGCCTCACTGTGCCCATCACTGCAGCCTCACTGTGCCTATCACTGTAGCCTCACTGTGCCCATCTGCAGCCTCATCAGTGCCAACAATGCAGGCTTACTGTGCCCATCAATACAGCCTCACTGTGCCCATCAATGCAGCCTCACTGTGCCCATCAATGCAGCCTCACTGTGCCCATCACTTCAGCTTCACTGTGCCCATCACTTCAGCTTCACTGTGCCCATCACTTCAGCTTCACTGTGCCCATCACTTTACCCTCACTGTGCCCATCACTTCAGCCTCACTGTGCCCATCAATACAGCCTCACTGCGTCCATCTGCAGCCTCATCAGTGCCAACAATGCAACCCCACTGTGCTCAAAACCGCAGCCTCACTGTGCTCAAAACCGCAGCCTCACTGTGCCCATCTGCAGCCTCACTGTGCCCATCTGCAGTCTCACTGTGCCCATCTGCAACCTCACTGTGTCCATCAATACAGCCTCACTGAGCCAATCTGCAGCCTCATCAGTGCCAACAATGCAGCCTCATCAGTGCCAACAATGCAGCCTCACTGTGCCCATCAATGCAGCCTCACTGTGCCCATCAATGCAGCCTCCCCAGTGTCAACAATACAGCCTCATCAGTGCCAACACTGCAGCCTCACTGTGCCAACACTGCAGCCTCACTGTGCCAACAATGCAGCCTCACTGTGCCCATCAATGCAGCCTCACTGTGCCCATCACTTCAGCTTCACCGTGCCCATCACTTCAGCCTCACTGTGCCCATCACTTCAGCCTCACTGTGCCCATCACTTCAGCCTCACTGTGCCCATCAATACAGCCTCACTGCGTCCATCTGCAGCCTCATCAGTGCCAACAATACAGCCTCATCAGTGCCAACACTGCAGCCTCACTGTGCCAACACTGCAACCTCACTGTGCCAACAATGCAGCCTCACTGTGCCCATCAATGCAGCCTCGCTGTGCCCATCAATGCAGCCTCACTGTGCCCATCAATGCAGCCTCACTGTGCCCATCAATGCAGCCTCACTGTGCCCATCTGCAGCCTCATCAGTGCCCATCTGCAGCCTCACTGTGCTCATCACTGCAGCCTCACTGTGCCCATCACTGCAGCCTCACTGTGCCCATCACTGCAGCCTCACTGAGCCCATCTGCAGCCTCATCAGTGGCAACAATGCAGCCTCACTGTGCCCATCTGCAGCCTCATCAGTGCCAACAATGCAGCCTCACTGTGCTCATCAATACAGCCTCACTGTGCCCATCAATACAGCCTCACTGTGCCCATCAATGCAGCCTCACTGAGCCTATCTGCTGCCTCATCAGTGCCAACACTGCAGCTTCACTGTGCCCATCTGCAGCCTCACTGTGCCCATCAATGCAGCCTCACTGAGCCCATCTTCAACCTCACTGTGCCCATCAATGCAGCCTCACTGTGCCCATCAATGCAGCCTCACTGTGCCCATCAATGCAACCTCACTGTGCCCATCAATGCAGCCTCACAGTGTCCATCAATACAGCCTCACTGTGCCCATAAATGCAGCCTCACTGAGCCCATCTGCAGCCTCATCAGCGCCAACAATGCAGCCTCACTGTGCCCATCACTGCAGCCTCACTGTGCCCATCACTGCAGCCTCATTGTGCCCATCACTGCAGCCTCACTGTGTCCATCAATGCAGCCTCACTGAGCCCATCTGCAGCCTCATCAGTGCCAACAATGCAGCCTCACTGAGCCCATCTGCAGCCTCATCAGTGCCAACAATGCAGCCTCACTGTGCCCATCTGCAGCCTCATCAGTGCTAACGATGCAGCCTCACTGTGCCCATTTGCAGCCTCATCAGTGCCAACACTGCAGCCTCACTGTGCCCATCTGCAGCCTCACTGTGCCAACAATGCAGCCTCATCAGTGGCCATCAATGCAGCCTCACTGTGCCCATCTGCAGCCTCATTAGTGTCAACAGTGCAGCCTCACTGTGCCAACAATGCAGCCTCGCTGTGCCCATCTGTATCATCAGTTCCCATCTGCAGCCTCACTGTGCCAACAATGCAGCCTCACTGTGCCCATCTGTATCCGCATCAGTGCCCATCTGCAGCCTCGCCAGTACCTTGAATACACACAGTCTGAGGATTTGGATCGACCCTGGGCGCCGCTTCAGCTCAAAGCGACCCCAGGGCAGGCGGCCTACCAGGAAATTTCTTGGTATCCCGGTATGCCAGTCCGACACTGCTCCAGGCTGAGTGGCAGTGCAGGCTCAACCGGGAGATCGTGCCTCACTTGCGGGTGTCCGTAATCTCGCCGTCAAATGCGGGAATATCCCGTGAGTCGCAGGAGACTTGAATGAATTGAATGTCTGGGAATGAAGCCACGTGAGTTCAGCTGAACTAGCATGATTTCACTCCCGCATGTCAGACCCCATTTCGGCCGCGATTTCACAGACATCTGTGCGGGTTTCTGCACAGACGTCAATGGAAATCGCACCCCGAAATCGCAAAAAGTAGTACAGTAACTACTTTTTGAAATTGGTGCGGCACCGCAAATGAGGCGTTGCACCGATTAGGACGGTGCCATTGCCGGTGTCTTGTCGAATACAGTCCCCTATCCAGAAGTGTCCGCCCTGTACTGCGCAGGCGCAGTACGGAGGACAAACGAGACGCCGAAAGTCTCCGAAGTTCAACAGCTGATCGTCAGCTGTACACGGCGCCTGCGCATTTATTCTTACCCTATGTCCAGGATCATTCCCTACTATCCAAGTGGACATAGAGTTAGAATAAATAGTTGCCGAGCGCAGCGAGGCCGTGCCCGAAGCGTGGCGAGCGAAGCGAGCCCGCGAGGGGCCCTCTTACACAGCCATCGCTAACAGGTGCCCGAGCGCCGTGTACAGCTGATGGTCAGCTGATCAACTTCGGACATTTTCGGCATCTCCTGCTGCTCCGTACTGCGCAGGCGCTGCGCCTGCGCAGTACGGGGCGGACACTATCTGATAGGAGGACACTATATGTCAGAACACCGGCAATTGCAGCCGATTTGACATGTCAAATTGCATGTCAAAATGCACCAGTGTGAACCAGGGCTCATAGAGTACCACCAGACTAAATTTAGTGTTTGCAGCTAGGCTGTAGTCGGCCTGAGCTCTGATTGTTTTCTGTAATCATTGGGTTTCCTTTAAACTCAGAGTGTTGTTTGCTTCTGCCTGTTAATAGGGAGTGTTTGTCAGTAGGTACAGTAATAATGTTATAGATAATATATATTTATTTAACTCTGGCCAATCACTAGGAGTTTTTTTGCTGTAGTGGTGTAGGCTGGGGAAGAATAATAATATTAAGGGAGATCTTCTAGAAGGAAATTTTCTTCAAAGGCTTTGCCTGGAGAGGATTTGTGTCCAGTAGCCTAACCTTTGCCAAGAGAGTAGGTCCACTATGAGGAGCCTGGGTAAGCCTTGTCTTCAGAATCAAGTTCTAGGGAATAGGACACGGGTGTATGCTAGGGTCTGTAAAATGGGAAGGTGGGGAGTAAAGCCTCGTACACACTGCTAGTTTTTTTTTCTTCAACCCAGTGAGCTGAATGAAAAAAAACTGACAGCTCAGGTCGGAGTTGTTGTAATATTATTACTATTATTATTATTAAGGTACTTATATAGAGCTGTCAATTTACACAGCGGTTTACATATACATTGTACATTCACATCGGTCCCTACCCTCAAGGCGCTTACAATCTAAGGTCCCTAACTCACATTCATATACTAGGGCCAATTTAGACAGAAACCAATTAACCTACCAGCATGTCTTTGGACAATCTGTTAGTACAGCGATCTCCCCTGCTGTTCCATTGTGTTCTGATAGGGGGACAGCCCCCCATTGCCATTGGAATAGAGCACCAACCGGGTGCCGGTCGGCAGACATTTTTCGGTAACGCCCCTTCGACAGAAGCTGGAGGAACGGCCAGCTTCTTTTAAATCGGCTTCAGTAAACATGGACCAAACATTCGGCCCATGTGTACAGTGCTTAAAGTGACTGTAAACAATCACCTTGTAAAACACCTATTCAGTTTACAATAGAAATGAAAGGCAAAACATTTGTGTATAAATATAAAAAAAAAAAAAACATCATAAATACAATTTTTCCCTTTTTTTATAAGTGATCACATTCCCTCTCTTCTCAGCTGCATAAGAGCTGGGGGAATTGTAGCAGCGCACGGAGATTCCCAGTGAATGGCTTTGCAGCAGGGGTGTGTCAGGACAAGTCTGACCATTGGAGGAGAGCATACTGAGTTCCCAGCATAGCTAGAGAACTGATCACGGTGTGCTCTCCTGCTTAGTGTGGTCACTTTTTAATAGGAAAGCAAGGGACTAGCAGGGATTTCACATAAAGGAAGCAATACAAAGAGAACAGGATACCTTCTCATACAAGTACATGGTACAGCAGGGCACATATCAGTAATATGAAATGTTGCAGTAACAAATGCTTTAAAGGAGGGGCACCTTCAGGAAGTGTGTTCAGTCCATTGCTGGTCTCAGCACAAAGGTACACATTGAAGAATTGCTGTTCTCAGTTAAAAGTATACCCATGGCCCATAAAAGATGAAGTTTTTCTCTTTTGAGCAGAGGGAATGTTTGCTGTTTCTTTTTTGGGTATCCTGTAAACCTTAACCCTGAGCACATAAAAATATTGCCAGTTGTTGGTCTGATTGGTCTGTGGGTGCACTGGTGCAACAAGGAATTTGTGCACCTACATTAAGGCCAGGGGATTCCCAATAACACAAGAGTCCCTTAGGAAGTTAGTTTTACATAAGTAAATAAAACTGTTTTATGTACATATATAATTATAAACTATATAATAAAACAAGCTTCTTAAAACATTAAGATGTACGGATAAGATTATGTACATTATCACTGTTATGGATTCCCTTTATAACACCTAAAGGTGACACCAGCTGACGTGTGCGTGCTTGGATTTCTGTGCTGTTCCAGGTGTGGTCTGTAACAGGACGTTCAAAATACAAAGAAACTATAATTACCTCCCAGACCGGATTCCACACTCAGCATTTTACCTTTATCTTTCATCATGTCCACCCAGCTTCCTGTTTCCTTGACGTTGGCAGCAAATCTTCACCTGTAGGCCAGAATGTTTGCACAGATATGCAGCGGAGAAGTTGTCCCAAGATGTTGCTGTTAGATTGGTGCCTGACCAATATGTGGTCTGGGAGCCAGGAAAAAAATAATGTGTGTAAATACACTATATTGACAGAAGTATTGGGACACCTACCTTTACACGCACATAAACTTTAATGGCATCCCAGTCTTAGTCCGTAGGGTTTTGGCTCACCCTTTGCAGCTATAGCAGCTTTAACTCTTCTGGGAAGGCTGTCCACAAGGTTTAGGAGTGTGTCTATGGGAATGTTTGACCATTCTTCCAGAAGCGCATTTGTGAGGTCAGGTCAGGCACTGATGTTGGACAAGAAGGCCTCCATTTAATAATCCCACAATGGAGGGATGTGGTGAGTTCTTTGCCACCAGTGACAGGATCACCTGGCTGACATGGCCTATATACAGCTGCTACTTTTTCTACAAGCTAAACCCGAACACTTTAGCGGCACACAGTCATTTTTTTTTAGTATACACTATAGGATTGTAACAGACTTGGGATACCTTTGGGAACTTCAAAGAGAATAGTAATGCATACAATGCAATGCAATACATATAGTGCCCCCTCACCCTTCTGTCAAGTTCTGTCCTGAGCCACATTCCTGTCTGAATATTGTGTCTGGGTTTCAGGTGGACTGAAACTCGGACACACGATTCAAAACCCGGACTGTCCAGGTGAATCCTGGACAGGTGGCAAGCTTAGGCCCATACCATGAAAACATAACCCCTATAGACAGGATCACCTGAGTGACATGGCCCATACTACAAAAACATAACCACTAGAGAGGATCACCAGGGTGACATGGCCCATACCATGAATGCATAACCACTAGAGAGGATCATCTGGGTGACATAGCCCATGCCATGAAAACAAAACCACCAGAGAGGACCACCTGGGTGACATGGGCCATACCATGAAAACATAACCCTCTATAGATAGGATCACTTGGGTAACATGACCCATATCACAAAAACATAACCACTAGAGAGGATCACCTGGATGACATGGCCCATACCATGAAAACAAAACCACTAGTGACATAATAACCTGTGTGACATGGGCCATACCATGAAATCATAACCCCCATAGACAGGATCACCTGGGTGGCATGGCCCATACCATGAAAACGTAACCACTAGAGCGGATCACCTGGGTGACATGACCCATACTATGAAAACATAACCCCTAGATAGGATCACCTGTGTGACATGGCCCATACCATGAAATCATAACCAGTAGACAGGATCACCTGGGTGACATGGTCCATATAATGAAATCGTAACCACTAGACAGGATCACCTGGGTGACATGAGTCATACCATGAAAACAAAACCACTAGTGACATGATCACCTGGGTGACATGGCCCATACCACAAAAACATAACCACTAGAGAGGATCACCTGGATGACATGTCCCATACCATGAAAACATAACCCCTATAGACAGGATCACCTGGGTGACATGGCCCATACCGCATAAACATAACCACTAGAGAATCACCTGGATGACATGTCCCATACCATGAAAACAAAACCACTAGTGACATGATCACATGGCCCATAACATGAAAACATTCAGTCTGTACAGATCGATTCTTCTGTTCATGTCACATTGATTGCTTTGTGAAACATTTACATAATCGTTCTGAAAGTACCCACAGATGACAAATCTAGCCATTTCTTTTTCTTTTTTTTTTTTTTTTTTTTGTCTGGATCGGGGGATAATTTCATGTCTACATGGTTCCCACAGACACCAGCAGAGGGTTCCACACGAAATAGCTATCTGACAAGTGAGAAATCCTGAGGACCTCACGGACTTTTCGACAGCAAAGGTCTGACGGAACGAATCCGTCAGACAATTCGATCATGTGTGGGCTTTCTTCGGACCTTTTCTGACGAAAAATCTGACAGACTTTAGAAATAGAACATATTTCAAATCTTTCCGACGGACTCAAGTCCTATTGAAAAATCCATTCGTCTGTATGCTTGTCTAACGGACCAAAAATGACGCAAGGGCAGCTGTTGGCTACTGGCTATGAACTTCCTTATTCTAGTCCGGTTGTACATCATCACGTTCAAATCAGTCGGACTTTGGTGTGATCGTGTGTAGGCAAGTCCGTTCCATTGGAACTCCGTCGAAAAGTCCGCTCATGTGTACACGGCATAAGGCTTACCTATAGGTAAAATGAATATCTCCTAAACCTACACGGTTTAGGAGATATTCACCTTGCATGCAGCCGCTGATATTTATGCGCTGCATACTAGCTCATTATGCCTTTGTCTTACAGGTTTTTGTTTTGTTTTTTTGGGCATACAACCGCTTTAGAGGGGAACTAAAGTTCTAAAGTAAAAAAACTGCAAGCATTCGGTTATTATTTTTCCCAAAGAGTAGTGGATACTTGGAACACACTTCCAGTAGAGGTAGTGAGCCAATTAACAATAAGTGAATTTAAACATTTGGGATAAACTGTCTACCCTCAGGTAAAAATACTAAAAAGGCAAACTCGATGGACGTTTGGTCTTTTTCTGTTGTCAGGCCTCTATGGACCATGCTACCCGATCATCCTATAGCATGGGTGCTCAACATGTGGCCCGCCAGCACCTGCGGAACTACAAGTCCCATCATGTCTCTGCCTTTGGGGGGGTCACGCTGGTAACTGTCAGCCTTGCAATGCCTCATGGGACTTGTAGTTCTGCAACAGCTGAAGGGCTACAGGTTGAGCACTCATGTCCTATAGCAGTGATGGCGAACCTTGGCACCCCAGATGTTTTGGAACTACATTTCCCATGATGCTCAACTACACTGTAGTGTAGTTGAGCATCATGGGAAATGTAGTTTCAAAACATCTGGAGTGCCAAGGTTCGCCATCACTGTCCTATAGTGTCTGTGGACAACTAGAGCTCGTTTCCATCAGCTGCATTAATAACGCAGGCTCAGCACAAAGACACAGTAAAAACAACTGCTGCCTATGTGCCTCATTCACACTAATTAGTGCCTTGATAACTTGGTATGCAACCAAGTAAAAATGTAGGCATGCTGCATTTTTTTTACAGCACAACGCACAAACACACATTACAGAGTACCTCAGTGTATTGTGACATGCTGTTGTGTATAGTTTTAAATTAAGTGTTAGGTACACAAAGTAAAAAAAAAAATCACTGTGATGCGTTGTAAAAAAATATAACACACGCCATAGTGAGCACATTATGTGTACCCTAATGCACATCCACTTGTGTGACAAAAAAGCCCTAACTCACATGTTACCGCAGAGCACCATCTTCTATCTTTGGACATAGTTTTTTCTTGAAAGCCCATGGCATGTGAAACACACTCAAAAACTTCACCCAGTGCCAAAAAAATGTGCACACATATAAGTAGTGAAACACAAAAAAGTGCAACGGGTACACAAGCCCACTAAAATCAGAGGGCCTTGCCCTGAATCCCCTGGGGCGTTAGGCTCCTGATGGGGACAAGGGTACTCACACTTGGTCCATCTGGCCGAAACCAGCCGGACCCCTTTCTCTGGAGGGCCTGCCGAAACAGACCCACCCAAGTTCTCGGTGGGGCTCCCCCGAAGGGAGACCCCATGAGAGAGGGCAAACCAAGCCAAAAGGCCATGTCCATCCCCTCCCAAGACTTTCAGGGCAAGCCCAAGGACCTGCAACCCTACTAATCACACAGTGCAACAATCTATCTTTGGACATAGTATGGGTTCTGAAGCAAGGCTAACCCTGCAGCACCACAAATGCACCGTGCCATGTCCTGGAACCACCACCCCATCAAGGAGTCAGGCCTGCAGCTGGGGAGATCAATTGTGCCAGATGGCAGCCACCTTGAAAGGTCCCATTTAATCATGAATACATAAAACTGTTTTCATATGACCAGCATTGGGTGATTCCATAACATATCACTTATCAATAGGCTGCTGTTTTAGTTTATCTGACTCAAAGCCCTAAGGCAAACATGCAGAATTCCTATGTAAAATAATCATTCACTTGTAAATCTTGGGCGGGGTAAGAAAAGGTTTTTGTAAGAAAGTCACCTAGTGACGTATTCATGCGCAATTAGTGTTTTTGTCACTATTCTCCAGGTGCTATATGACACAAATCATTCAGGTGGGGAATGCAAATGTGGGTACACCCAATACCTGAGAGACCATGAGTGTGTGACTCTGCTTCAATGGAAGAAAGCTTATAGCTATAGCTGTACATGCCATATTAGTAAGCTTGATTGAGCTACTAAAATCATTAACAATTCATCACTGAGGCCTCTTTCACAGGGGCAACTGGGGAGGTGGTAAACAGGCGGCTGAGCCAAGGTTTTACCCCCCCCCCCGACTGCCCACCTAATGACGACCTTACAGATAGAGGGGGCTATTCACATGCATGCCCATGAAGCATTGTGTTACAGCAAATTAAGTTGACAGGCATGCCCATTTAAGTCAATGTATCACATTAGTCCTGCTAAAATTGCTGTTCTGCAAAAAAAAAAAAAAAAAATGTCTATTGCTTTTCAGAAAATCAACAACTGTGACCCTAGTCAGAGTACTGATCAATCATTAAACATATGGGGAGAGATTTACTAAAACTGGAGAATGCAAAATCTGGAGCAGCTCTGCAGAGAAACCAATGAGATTCTAACTTTGGATTGTTCAGTTCAGGTTGGATACACACTGCTCCAACATGAAAGTCGCATGACTTTGCCAGGCGACTTCGACACGACTTAGGCACAACTTCAACACGACTTAGAAGCAATGCCTGTGTAATCTTCCTCTAATGCCATATCCAAATCACCACTTGGCGCAGAGCGCACACAAATAGGCGGCCTCTCGTTGGCCGGGCCTTGGTTCCGAGCGGCCATATATTTGCGTGTAATAGCGCCGACAGTGCTGTGCTGAAAGCGCGCGCCTTGCGCGTTCCCGGAACTGTGACCAGCGGCTCACGGAAAGTTCCTGATCACCGATTGCGATAGGGAATTTTCCGATCATGTGACCCTCATGGCATAGCAAGCCCCTTGAAATGGCCTTCTTTGATGGTCTCAGCACTTATGGTCACTCTGACTACTTCAACTTCTTGAAATCTGTCTCCCCTGGATGATTTTCTTGCTGGACAGCAGGCGACTCACACCACCTCAGTTCCCATTGGAGATGCCCCCCTTTGGGGGTCCCCAATCTACAGTGCCACACTTTTATTATTTAGTCAACCTTGTAAGTATGGTAGAAAGTGGGTTTTTATACTTTGTTTTATTTTATTTTATTCTTTATGATTTTTCTATTTTCCTTGGGTAGGATCAGACCACACAGCAACTTCTTCTATTATATTTTATTGAACTCATGCGCATGGTCCTGAAGAGTGGATCAATACACAATTATTGTATGCCGTGTCCCTATTTATCAATTGATATCTGTCAATTATTATAATTTATATAATTATAATTATAATTATATTATAATTATAATTTTGATATCAATCGTTTCCAATCATGTGGCAACCCGTCTACATTGTATGTATAGATATACATTTTTATGAATTGTACCAGTTATTATAATTGTATTGGATATACACTTACTCATGATTATGCATTTGTATGTTAATTTATACAATAAACTGAATTCTTTGTACCTACGTGCTTCATTCAAAGTCCCAGACCCCTTTCCCCTCTTTTTTTTTGAAATGTTGACAGAGGAATCCCTCCCACTGAGCCATCCCTCCTGCTGAAGCTGCCCCCTGATGGGAGACCACAGTGATTGTTGCTAGTGATAATTTTATGTAAAATCCAGCAGGCGGGTTGTACCCAAGCTGATCGATCGATCAACTTGGGTACATTCAGCCTGCCTATACACAACTAAAATTTTGTCTGGTTCCTGCTTAACCCGCCGAGATTCGAACCATCAATGGGCCAGCCTTAGGTTGGCCATTGCCATACACTAGAATTCAATTCAAACATTTTCGTTTGAAGAACCTTCATTCAATTCTCTGATCGTTAGTGGGGTCAAATTGACATTTATATTCAACTGCAGTGAAAAGGTAATTTGAAGGAACAGTAAAGACATTTTTTCTTGAATAAACAAATTTCTAACAAGGAAGGTGGTTTTGGTTCAGGAAAGTCCATTCACTCCAAAATGGAATGTTAAAAGCTTTCAGAATTGTTTTTTCAGGCCCCTTTGACACAGACGCCTCCATAAAGTGGAATCTGCTTGCTCAGCGAGGAATCTCTCTGCTGATCCCTGCTCAGCAGGCAGATGACAAGTCCATGTCCGCTCCGCTATGGGGCAATCAAATGGAAACAGACCACCTGTCCATTTCCATCCAATTCGATCCGCCAGACGGATGGGGAATAGGACTACCATCCGTCTGTTTTTGGCGGTCTTAATCGGATCGGATGGCGATGGGTGTCAGCTCCATAGAAGAGACTGGAGAGTCTGATCAGGTCTGCCTGAAAAACTGACAGCTGGACCTGATTGGATCTGAAGCATTTTCAAACAACATTCATCAAGTCAGCAAATGTACTGATGAGAATGTTTGTACAAATACTCATTCAAAAATTGACTAGTGTATGGCCAGCTCTAGACTCGGTTTCCATCTGTGTGGTGCATTTTAGGTGAGTTATACCTGCGCTTTAGATGCATTATTATAGAACTCTATATAACATGTGTTTTGATGGATTTGCATGAAAGATTTAACAAGCAGGACTTTTTTTTCAATGCACTGAACATAAAAGGCACAGGTGTGAACATGGCCTTTTATCTGCAGTCACACACGTAACAGTCATGTATTGAAGAAAAGAAAGTCTGTTATTATGGATGGCGAGGACCTGGTTAATGGCGTACGAGGTTTGCCGCAGCAAAAATAGCACAAAGTACAAAACACAAAGAGTTCCTGGAATTGATTATCATCAGTTTTTACTGCCTGTAGAAACAACAGCCATGCCATCCTGGCGTGACATCCAATATAACATTATTACATTTCTATCTCTTCTGCCAGCTTTATTGTGGCCACTGAGGCGATAATGCCAACACAGAATAGGGGATTTCTCAGTGCCGGTTCACACTACTGTGCCCTGCGAGATCGCATGTGATTTGCACCGGACTGCAGTGCAAATCACATGCGATGTCCGTGCGGTGCGATTTCAGCCATACAGATAGTATGGCTGATACCGCATCGCATTCGGACCAAACTCACACAGAACCCTTTTTTTGGTGCACACTAGAATCGGATCGCATAGGTGTTTCCAACCAATGCAATCTGATTCATGTCCGATCTGACAGTTCGCAGTGCGATATGCGAGCTGAAATTAACAAAGTATTGACACTTCCGGCAGTTCGCATATGACAGTGTGAACTGCCGTGTGAGTCGGGTGCGATGCGGGAACCTGCAATGGATTCGCAGGGTTCCCGCATTGCACAGTTGTGAACCGAACCTCAGACCTGGAGCAGCTGTGCATTGCAAATAAATCAGATTCTAGCTTCACCCTCTCAGTTACGCTTTGAAACGGAAAGCTAGAATCTGGTTGCACAGCTGCTCCAGTTTTAGGCAGGCCATTGACAAGTTGAAAACCAAATGTTCTGTGGATCGAAACATGAAAATGACGCATACGATTGTGCCATCATTTGTTTCATTTTTTGCAAAAAAATCCAGCATGTTGGATCAGGCACTTTCGATTGCGACATGAAAATCGCATGTCGCAGCTGGTACACTAGAGATGCAAAAAACGAACGACCAAGAATTTTTGTTCGGTTTTCGACACGTCTATGGCCTGTCTTAGGCTAGCTTCACATTTGTAAGATGCACATGCGTTGTTGTGCGTTCCTTTTGTGCATTTCCATGTGTTGCTGCCTGCTGCACCTAAATTGCACCATAGAAGTGCACTACCTTTTTTTTTAATAAATCATGCTGCAGCAAAATACATGGTACCTTGTTACCATTCATTTTGTCATACAATGTCTTGCACACTTCATCAAGGTACATTGGGATGCCATTAACAAATAAAGGCACCAAATCCATGGGTAAGAAAGGGAGGGCGAGGAGACAGGGGTGGCTCAAGATGCGATTGATTTTTTTTTTTTTTTGCTAGGCTTCATTCACGCTTGTGTGACTTTTCATGCAACGTTGATATCCAAAGTTGCATGACAAGTTGTTCCCCCATGTTTTCCAATGATAACCATTCAAGAGGAAGTAAAGCCTCTGAAAAAAAAAAAATACACCTGCAAGACAAAGGCACAATGAGCTAGTATGCATCGCATACTAGCTCATTATGAATTACTTACCTGAGATCGAAGCCCCCGCATCGGCCCTCATTCGCCTCCTCTGACACCGCCATCTATCCCGGAGTGACTTCCGGGTATCGCGGCTCCGGCGCTGTGAATGGCCAGAGCCGCGATGACGTCACTCCTGTGCATGCGCGCTGGTGCCGCCATTAACAGCATGATTGCCGTAGACATTGGTGCCGCTATTTCTGCAAATATCTCCTAAACACTTAGGTTTGGGAGATATTTCTTGCACCTACAGGTAAGCCTTAATCTAGGCTTACCTGTAGGTTAAAACGGTTGTAATGGGTTTACAACCACTTTCATATACACTATATTACAAAATTATTGGGACACCTGCCTTTACACGCAGATGAACATTAATCATCATCCCAGTCTTAGTCCGTAGGGTTCAATATTGAGTTGGCCCAGCCTTTGCGGCTATAACAGCTTAGACTCTTCTGGGAAGGCTCTCCACAATGTTTAGGAGTGTGTCTATGGGAATGTCTGACCATTCTTCCAGAAGTGCATTTGTGAGGTCAGGCACTGATGTGGATGAGAAGGCCTGGCTTGTAGTCTCCACTCTAATTCATCCCAAAGGTGTTTTATCAGGTTAAGGTGTAGGCCAGTCAAGTTCCTCCACCCCAAACTTGCTCATCCATGTCTTTGTGGACCTTGCTTTGTGCACTGGTGCACAGTCATGTTGGAAAAGGAAGGGGCCATCCCCAAACTGTTCCCACAAAGTTGGGAGCATGAATTTGTCAAACATCTCTTAGTATGATGGCGCCTTAAAAGTTCCCTTCACTGGAACTAAGGGGCCAGGCCCAACCCTTGAAAAACAACCCCACACCATTATCCTCCCTCCACAAAATAATTTGGACCAGTGCACAAAGCAAGGTCCATAAAGGCATGGAAGAGCGAATTTGGGGTGGAGGAACTTGACTGGCCTGCACAGAGTCCTGACCTTAACCCAATAGAACACCTTTGGGATGAATTAGAGTGGAGACTGCGAGCCAGGCCTTCTCCTCCACATCAGTGCCTGACCTCACAAATGCTCTTCTGGAAGAATGATCAAACATTCCCATAGACACACTCCTAAACCTTGTGGACAGCCTTCCCAGAAGAGTTGAAGCTGTTATAGCTGCAGAGGGTGGGCCAACTCAATATTGAACCCTACGGACTAAAGATGGCCATACACCTATAGATTATCTGCAGATTTTCTATGGTTAGATGGAAAAAGTGGGAGATTCCTCCATCCACACAGTTTAGCGAACATGGAGAAATCTGTTGCACTTTTTCCATCTAACCACAGAAAATCTGCAGATAATCTATAGGTGTATGGCCAGCTTAAGACTGGGATGCCAATAAAGTTCACCTGCACATAAAAGCAGGTGTCACAATACTTTTGATAATATAGTGTATGTTTAACTTAAAGTTGTAGCCATTTCAAAGTAGAGAAATGCACTACATTGGTCCGAATTTCTGCAACTTGAGGACAATGTTAAAGTAGCACTTTAGGCAAAACTTTTTTTTAACATTTTGGATAGAGTAAAGCCTCGTACACACGTTACAATTGTTGGCAGGGGATTGTCTGTTGACAGACTGTTGTCCTAAAATCTTACTGTTAGTACATTCCTTTTGACAATTGTTGTCCAACTTTCAGCCAACAAATGTTGGATGACAGGCTAGTAAATTTTTGGCGGACAACGAACGGCTTGACGTCTGATTTTTGTATGGTCAGTACACAAATCTGTCACACAAAAGTCGAGAATACAAACACGCATGCTCGCAATCACCGCTCACCAAACACGAAATTAGCAGAAGGTGCCCAAAGGGTGGCGCACAAGAGCTGAAATTCCTCGTATTATGTCACTACATTCATGTTTGTGGCACGACAATTGTGTACCGTTAGTATGCAAGACAAGATCCTGGCACACGCCCTTTTGACAAAAATCAGATGCTCGGTTGGCCAACAATCGCACTGTGTGTACGAGGCTTATGGGTGGGTTATAACCCCTGTTGCTTAATTTTTTCCATCTGTGCCCCATTGGGGAGATTTACCTTAACTTCCTGTCCCATAGCTAAAACAAGAAGTGAGAGGAAATGCCTGCAAATTAAGGGAATCCCTTGCAGACCACCAGAACTAGTGTCCCCATTGTAAGATTCGCCCTCTATTACTTTTCTGGGGACAACCCAGAATTGGGGATTTTCTTTTACTTTTATTTTCAATGATAATGGTAAACAGAACAAATAGAGAGGGGGAATCTCCCTAATGGGGACACAGCAATATAAACCTGACAGGTGTTCTAATCCTTCTCCACTCTACATAAAACTAAAGAAAAAGAAAGTAATACTTTCATGCAACTTTTGTGAGTAAAAGTCATTCCTGAATGTTATACAATGCAGTTGTCCATTATCACTGGTCAAAGCCAAAGTTGTATCCAAGTCGCACCCATCCAAAGTTGCATCATAGTTGCGCTCCAAAGTAGACACAACCTTGGAGTCCTACTACTGTGAATGGAGCCTTAGCGTGAAGGTCCACTTTAAAAATGTGCAGATGAGCCATGTTTTTAGAGCCTCCGATTGCTTCAAGGACAACAACCATTTTATTCTCCAGGATCTCCGCTTAAAAATATATATGTTTTGGGGATCTGAGACACTTTCTAGCAAAAAATTCACATTTTTACATGTATGTGAGAAATGTCAGAATTGCCCTGGGGGGGTCAAGTGGTAAATAATATTAAAGTGATATAAATAATGGAGGGATATGGAAAGTGAACGGCAGTATTCTGGTTCTTGAAGCAAAAGAGGAAATCACAGCGTGAAAAGAGCAGGAATGTGGATTTTGTTGTAGAGAGCAGTGGGCGGGTCAGTGAGCGCGCTGGCCACGCCCTTCTCATTACTTTCCAGTTACATCAGATGTGTGGGCGTGTCCTGTCATCTACTATAAGAGTGTGCGGAGCCCCCCCGGAGGAGTTTCAGTGAATCTGTGACATCTGAGTCCCGGAGGACGAGGGGCTCGCTGCTGCATCCCTGCTAATAAGGTAATGTTGGGGCTCACCGCTTGTATGTGTGGTGGTGGGGGGAGGTGTGATGTGCCACGCTGGCATCCTGTGCCCAGCCATCCTCTACAGGCTGCTGAATTCTTCCTATCATTAAATCTTCCTCTGCCTGCTGACCACGTGCCAGGAGAGAACTGCACTGTCCATTGATTGGGAATTGTGAGCAAAGCAGCTCTGCGATCCCCAACCAGGAGCTCCATAGAGCATTGTGTGGATGGCTCTGCTGGCTCATACATTTTCTGCATACACACAAAAAATTATTATTATTATTATTATTATTATTATTATTATCTCTTTATCTACCCCTATTGGTTATTAGATTGTAAGCTCTTCTGAGCAGGGCCCTCTTAATCCTATTGTGTTGTGTTATAACTGTATTGTCTCCCTTTTATATTGTAAAGCGCTGCGTAAACTGTTGGCGCTATATAAATCCTGAAGAAGAATAATAATAATTGGTTTTGCACCTTATCCATTGATTGCAGCCAGATTATCTCCTTTGTCCTGTGCTGTGATCTTATTTATTTGGCTCTGAACCTTCAGGACTTGACTTGTTGGGCAATACAAAGTCTGATGTAAGAGCCAGCTGGAATTTCTTATTAAAATGAGCTTTGTTGGGATACTGAATATATAATTTTTTTTTTTTTCCACATATATAAAGTTCTGCTTTGTGTTACTGCATGTGGGTTTTTTTCCCCCCAACATATAAACTGAAAGAACAATGCTGTGCCTAATTTGTTACTTAAACTTTTTGTTATTCAAACTCTGACCAGAAACATTGTAACAACTGTGTAGGATAAGGGGTGAGTGGTGTGTGTGGGTTTTTTTTTTTTTTACTCCTATTTTTATTACTTATTCATTTTTAATATAACTAAATCATTGGATCGATAAGGATTTACTGGTGACCGTATATAGATTTTTGTGATGATGGTTTTGTACTGCAGAGCTTGCATTCTATATAGTAGGGCTTCTTAGTTGGGAAGGCTGAAAACAATGGGAGTTGTTTATCAGGTTAGTTGAGTCTCTCTGGGCTCCAAATGGTTAATCCCCCCCCACCCCCCCCACCAGTAGGGGACTGCTGTGCCTGGCTGTGCAGTTGAATAACCAGTTGGTTCCAGTTTTTTGTCTGTTCTCCCAGGATGGAAAATCTGATTCTTCTCCAGGAGATTAGCTCTGTAAAGACTTGTGATGGGTGTCTGCTGATTTTGTGGTCTCTTTAGAAGATAATTGGCCATGTTGAGTTTGTCCCATCATCCTGAAGCTGTTTAGCACGTTTTCAGGCGTTTCTCCATCCCCTGGGACAGTTTATGAACTGTCTTTCTTTACTTCTGCAGGAACTTTTGATATACCAGCTATGTTTTACACATTGCTGATTGGGCAGATCATATCAAGGATTGGTTCGATTTTATCAGTAAGGGCGGCCATACACCAGATTCCCCTGTCAACCTGTGGTGATCATACATGGCACAATTTTTTTTTTTTTTTCTTTTCTTTTCCCGCAACCTGCAGGAAAGAAATTTACACAATTCCTCCATGAGCACAGACCATGCTGACGGAGGAATCAGCAATTGTCTTCACACTGTGTGGTGGGGGAAGCCATCCACACCAAAAGATCCCATTCCAGCCATACACTGTTCAAATCTTTGCCTGTTTAGCCAGAACCACCTAAGAGTTGAATTGTTAATGGGCAGGCTGAATGTACTAAGTTAAGCGCTCAACTTGGGTACAACCAGCCTGCTGGATTCTCTTGCAAGCAGTTGCTATAGTTCTCCTTTCATTAAATCTGCTTGTTGAGCAGAAGGAAATGTTTTTTGCTTCCATCCACACCCTAGCAAACCAATAGATCGACTCGTGTACCACTAGCCTGCCTATGGATTGAAAATTTGGCTGGGTCCTGCTGATCCATGTATGGCCAACCTAATGCATGCCAATCATGGAATTGCTTGAGAATATTGAGTACAAGTCATGCTCTTCTTCCCTCTCTCCCTCCTCTTCCCTCCCTACATGAGTTTCAACTGTACTCTGAATTCAGGGACAGTGCAGCATTGTTGTCCCATCAAAGGACGTTTCTTTAGGTGGGATTCAACGGGTATTTGTGGGACTTTGCAGGTTGACTAAGCACTGTTAGATGCACTTCTAATTATATGCTGCAGCACTTTTTTTTTTTTTTTTTTCTTCTTTTTTTTCCCCTTTTTAATGGGAGGCCCTAATTTGACAATAGTGGGTTGTTGTGCTCCAGGTTAGTAGTTGGCAGCATGGCAAGGTACTGCAGATCTGCCAACAAGAATGTTGCTGGCTTGCAGTTTTTTATAAGATTTTCAGGAAACTTCTGTTTCCTCCACAAACTGCCTCCTAGATTGTAAGCTCTAATGAGCAGGACCCTCTGGTTTCCCCTGTATTAAATTGTAACTGTACTGTCTGTCTCATTGTAAAGCGCTGCGCAAACTGTTGGCGCTATATAAATCCTGTATAAAAATTTTTTTTTTTTTTTTTTTTTTTTTTTTTTTTTTTTTTTTTAGATCAGCAATCACCACCATGTCTGTGTCACACAGTTCCAGGCTCAACAAGGGGGTGAGGGAGCAGTATATGAAGCTGCCCCAAGCGGGGATGGTCCAGGTGACCTACGTCTGGATTGATGGCACTGGAGAAGGAGTCCGCTGCAAGACCAAGACCCTGGACTATGAACCCAAGTCTATTGAAGGTAAGATGGCAGCTCTTCCCCCACTTTTTTTTTTACAGCTTGCTGGTCTTCCGACTTCTGGACATCTGGATGCACTCTGAAGTAAAAATTCCAAAGGCGCTTTAGCACACAGGCATTTGTGCATTCCGAAGCATGCTAAGACTTTCAATCACGATTTACCTTGTCCATACAGCTAGATATTGCAGTGCGTTAAAGCCAAATCTGCTAGTGAGGGTTGGTTTGCTTTTTAATGCACAGTTCAAAGGGATTTATTCAATTTATGATCTCTCCTCCCACGATTTTAAAAGTCCGCACTTTCTTTCCAAGAAATTGTGCAATTTGACACAAGACCTGGGGGCATAGAATGATTTAGTGCAGCATTTGCTCTGGCATACCATAAATAACTTTATGGCAGAGCTGATCCTGCGGGCACACTATCATTGCTGCCCACATTGACCAAGAATGCAGCTTGGAAGTCGCATGTCCAGTACAGTTGGGCCCTATTCCTGCCTATGCTGTTGTAAGGTATGTTGCTAATGCTCATTGTACATGCATTTGCTTTGTTTCCTTTATTCTTGAAGCAAATGCCCGGAAAGATAATGGAATGTGTGTAGACTTTAGCATTTCAAGATGTGTACCCCAGCATGGGATTTGCATCAAGGTTCTTGGCTTTGGGGTAGGCCTGAAACTAAGGTTCTAAGCGTTTCTAGCAGTCTATTGCTGTAGGTGTCTGTTGTCATGCCTATTTCCACCTGAAGTATTGTGCTGTCCTTAGTGAGAGGCAGGGGATGAGGTGGAAACACCTTACAACAATGATTCATTTGGGGAGTGGGGGGATAAAGGCAGTCGGATAAGCCAAAACTAGACTTTGAACAAGGGTAAAACTTGTTCATTCTTTCTAGAAGAGAGTGCAGCATGCAGATAATCCACCCAAAATTATCATTGGGTGACCGATGGGTTACGACAAAGCCTATAGGCTTTATGTTGGACTCCAATGTTCCAGTTCACAAAAATGTTCTGGAATGGCTATGCAGTAGAAGGATCAAGTCTTTAAGGCTTCATGCACAGTTTTCTTATGATCCATTTCTCATACAGGAGTTAGGCTGCAGTAAAGACTTATTCTTGCATGTGCATTCATGCACGTTTCTGCATCTGGCATTTAATGCATTCTATTAGCCAGAATTCTAGCCATTACAATGCATGTTAAAGTGCTTTGTGCCTTTTTTTTTTTTTTTTTTTTTCCCTCCCCCATTTTAACTCTAAATGCCCCTGCCTCTACTCCTCCTCCGTGTGCGTGGATACCGATTAACATAGAGGGGCATTTTAGAGGAAAAAGACTAATTCAAAACTCCTGTAAAAGCAGCGGTTTATGTGTGCATGAGGCCTAAAGTGGAGTATGCAGAGCTAGAATTTGATCTCTTCCATGTTTTCCAAGAAACTGTTTATTTTGCATCCATGGAAACATCCACTTTACATGGGTTGACTCTCTTGGAGGGGGGGGAGGGAGGAGGCGAAAGACCTTCATCAGCACTCTTGAAAGGCTCAATGAATGTTTTATTCAACCCTTGAAATAACAGATTGTGTAGCAAAAATGACTAACCAGGAAAATGTATTAATGTGCCTCAAAGGTGATAAGATGTAATCTGAATATTGTCCTCTCCTCTGCCATGTGATCTCTAATCTGGTATTCCTGCTAACTCTTATTCCTCTTCTTCCATTAGAGGTCCCAGAATGGAACTTTGATGGCTCAAGCACATATCAAGCTGAGGGCTCCAACAGTGACATGTACCTTGTCCCTGTCCAGATGTTTCGTGACCCTTTTTGCCTGGACCCCAACAAGCTAGTCATGTGTGAGGTCCTAAAATACAACCGAAAAGCAGCAGGTACAGTACCACTGTAGCAGAATTTTAAAATATCTGTAAACATGGGACATTTAAACTGACCACTGGTAGCTCTATAATTACATCTAGTATTGCTTAGTTGGCAATTTCTAAATTCCTATGTGGTGATAACAAGCATCTGTAGTCGGGGGATACTCGTTATGGCATAGTGTCTGTTCACCTTCTAAAGGTTTCCCTGAAAGGGTTCCAAATTTATTTACTGTGGTGCAGAGTATATAAAATACTGAGCACATGCTGCTGTTTTTGCAAGGATTGCAGTACTTTTTGGAGCTCTTGGGACCTTAAATCTCCACTTTTGGAGAGATTTCTGGCATCACTAGAACATTGCTGAGCAATTCCACTGTTTAGACTGGGTAGTAGAAATGGTGATTGATTGCCTTCTATGTTTTGGAAAGGTGCTTGGTAGGTTCCCACACAGCAAAAAGCACTTTGTACAGTTCTAAAATTCCAAACTATGTTGGCTTTGAGTGATGTCTACTTGACGGTCCAGAAATCTTTGCAACATGACTTGTATAGTCGCTCATCAATATTTAAAAGGTTTTTATAGGTTTAGCAACAAGTGTTCATGTTATGCTGTACTGGAGTTTAGATTCCCCCAAAGTGCCATTTCCCCCCCCCCCCCCCCCACCCCACAATCTAGAACATTCTTTTGAGTTAATTGGTGTTGGTTAATTGTCACATGGCCACATTGTGGCAGGGAATGTAGGCCTTTTCAGAGGTGGGAAGGGCTGATGAAATAGTTTTCTGTATGTATAAAGTGCTA
Source organism: Aquarana catesbeiana (assembly GCF_042186555.1). Classification (NCBI taxonomy): domain Eukaryota; kingdom Metazoa; phylum Chordata; class Amphibia; order Anura; family Ranidae; genus Aquarana; species Aquarana catesbeiana. The sequence continues at coordinate 217,176,079 of NC_133332.1, forward strand.
ACTGGGGGTCTTGATTGAAGATGGTATTAAAGGGGGCTTGCAGAATACTCCTGAAGCCTAAAGTGGTAACATACATGTATTGTATTGGGTTTTTTGAATCAAAGGAAAAAACTTTGCTGTGCAGCTTGTCGGAAAGGTGTGCCCTTTGACGTCATCACATTGTAGAGATGCAGACCTCACCCTTGTTCAGTGTACACAACTTTAGCGTTTACTTTGGCAGATCCACTGATGGAACTTTATTGACTTTAATTTTTCTCCTTCCAGAAACCAACCTGCGTCACACATGTCGGCAAATCATGGACATGGTGGCTGATCAACACCCATGGTTTGGCATGGAACAAGAGTATACTCTTCTTGGTATTAATGGACATCCATATGGCTGGCCTGAAAATGGTTTCCCAGGACCACAAGGTTAGATTTTTTTTTTTTTTTTTATGGTTTTGTTAAACTGTAAATCAGAAATTTACATGGCAGAGGAACATATAGCTCTCAATGGCTCATCATAACGGTGACCTCTGCTTTTGAAGTTGCCTTCCTCCAGCTCCATACATACAGTTGGACCTGAGGCTGGAGGAATAATCCTACAGGAGCCTGTGAATTGCGCCTGTAATATTCCATTGTAAAGAAGAAACAAAAACAGATTCTTCTTTGCAATACTAGTGCACTTTGTTTTGTTTAATACAAAAGGTGAATATGCCTGTTGCACTACAAAAATATTCAGGTTGGGGATTGTTCTAGCAGCCATTCTGTTCTGTAGCTATAAAGATCTTGTGCTCAGGATTAAGCTGGGTATGGTTAGAAAGATTAATATAATGAAAAGCCGGGGGGGGGGGGGGATTCTTGGTACCCAAGGTCCTTGGCAGATCTTGGGACTCCTGAATGTTGAGGGATAACAGAAGTGCCATCTGTCCTGTGCAGCTCATGTGACTACTTCAGGGCGTTTAATCACTCTCCTGTCCTCATTAGCGGCTGATGGGGCTATTAGCTGTGTAAATGTTGAGTGTCGTTTGTGTTGTGGAGTCCACATTGTACTTGTGACAATCTGATGTTAAGGATTGTAGACAATTTAAGGTCTCAATTCAAGTAATTGCAATCCTGGCTTTATGTTATAGGTAGTTTCTATTAAATTTCTCCAGAATTCTAACATTTGGAGTCCCTTGGAATCTGTTCTAATGCCCCTACAAAGTCTAACTGATGTAGATGTGGAGAAAAAAAAAAAAATCTACAAATTCTGGGTTGAGCCCAGGATTTCAAACCAGGACCAGTGACTAGTAAGCCACGGTTTCATAAATGGATAGCTGCTGAATTGTGGTCCCAAGGCACCATTGTTTACAGGGCTTTAGCAGAGCTTCCTACAGCAGGAAATGGTTATCTGAAGTTTATTCTCAGTGTTTGCAAATATTCTGGCCATCAAAATTACAATTATCCAGAGCATTTCATCAAAGCATAACTTTGGATTAAATGAGAATTGTGCTATTTTGAGCTGTTGCTGGATGACTGAAGTTTGTACATTGAGACCAGAGGCTGAAATGGCCACAGATCTCCACGTTTAAAAGTGTTTTGTAGATTGAATTAAAACTCACCTGACTATTTTTGCTTTAGAACTGATGGCCTTTGGTGTCCCCTTCAGGTCCCTATTACTGTGGAGTCGGTGCAGACAAAGTCTATGGAAGGGATATTGTGGAATGCCACTACAAAGCCTGCTTGTATGCTGGCATCAAAATCTGTGGCACAAACGCAGAAGTTATGCCATCACAGGTAAGGATAAATGACCCACTCTAAAATCCTGACAATCTGTGAGGGCCCATTTCCACTATTACTATTCATGTTTTGAAACCCTAAATGTGTCCAGCAATATTTTTTTCCTCCAATTGCTTTACATTGGCAGATTCATAGAAGCCAATGGCCACACATAACATGCATTTTGATGCATTGGCAACAACTATTTTGCCTTGGTCAATGGTGGTTAACCCGATCTGCTCTAAATTCTAATGAAAAGCACATTGGGGAAACTTTTATATCTAGATGCACATAGACTCATGTCTATTCACACAGATCTAAATGGACCCTAAAACAATTGAAAGTCTGCTTTGCCCGAGATGGATAGGACTAAATTTCCATGTGACGTGCAAACTGTTTTTAGTTAAATTCTTTTATCTTTTCTATAGTGGGAGTTTCAAGTTGGACCCTGTGAAGGGATTAATATGGGAGACCACCTTTGGATGGCTCGCTTCATCCTACACAGAGTATGTGAGGACTTTGGTGTTGTGGCAACGCTGGACCCAAAACCCATGACTGGCAACTGGAACGGAGCTGGGTGTCACACAAACTACAGCACGGAAGACATGCGGAAGGAAGGAGGACTGAAGTGAGTCTCTCAGACAACTTTTTGGGGCTGGAAGAAACCAGCAATGCTTCTAAAAGCCTACACAATCATGTTAAAAAGAAAAATAAAACTATTGGGCCCCAGTTGAAAATGGTTTAAACCAGTGGTCTACAACCTGCGGCCCTTTGCCTACCTTTTTTATCTGGCCCTTGGCACTATTTTTTTTTTTCTCCCACTGATACCAATGACTAGGAGCAATTCCTCCCACTGATGCCAACAATAACGCTATGCTTCCCACTGACACCAAAGATGGGGCACTATTCCTTCCACAATTTTCTACTCCCACTGGCCAGTCTGGCCCTCCCCTAAAGTCTGAGGGGCAGTAAACTGGTCCTTTTTTGTTTCAAAAGTTTGGAGCCCCCTGGTTTAAACCTATCTTTTTGGTCTCTGCTTTTGTATGCCACAGTAAAAAAAAAAAAAAAAAATCCCAAGATATAACTGGGGATTTTATGCAGTAAACCTGTAGTCTCCTATTTCTGAAAATGCTGATACTTGGCTTCTTTACATTGAGTTGGTGACCCTTAAAGTGGTGGTAAATCCTGTTACACCACTTTTACCTACAGGTAAGCCTATAACCAGGCTTGCCTGTAGGTACCTGGAATATCTCCTAAACTGCAATTTTAGGAGAGAAATTTTCAGTATATGCTGCTGATGGCGCATGCACACTGAAGAAACAGGCCGCTGGCGCCCTTTCTTAAGTCATGCTGTGACCGGCGGCTCCCGTGTGCATGCATGGGAGTGATGTCATCGCAGCAACTAGTATTTTCAGTAGAGGGCCAGCAATGGCAGCCTAGAATTTACACTCCTGAGATGGATAGTATATACTTTAAACCGACCCTTAAGAATACTAATCTATCATAATTAATGTTGCTCTCTATCAATGGAGCCAAGATGTTGATAAAAACTAGTGCTTTATTTTGTTACCATTTTTACAGTAATCCTTATCTTATATACTCTATTTATTACATGCAGTAGTCTCATTTGATGAATGTTCTATTTTCACAAACCATAGAATAGTTCACTATTTCACATTATTACTAAATGACAAAGCCCTTAGTGTTGGCAGTGACCAATTCTATCCATATTTAATGGTGTTCTATTGAGATTATACAATGACCTGTTAACACACCAGTTTGATTCAGCATTTCCTTACTGTCCCGCCAGACACATTGAAGATGCCATTGAGAAACTAGGAAAGCGTCACGACTACCACATCTGTGTCTACGACCCACGAGGTGGAAAGGACAATTCTCGACGACTGACAGGACAGCATGAAACCTCCAGCATTCATGAATTTTCAGCTGGTGTGGCCAACCGTGGTGCCAGTATTCGTATCCCACGCCAGGTCGGACAGGAAGGCTTCGGCTACTTCGAAGATCGCCGCCCAGCAGCCAACTGTGACCCCTACGCTGTTACTGAGGCCTTGGCCAGGACGACCCTTCTGAATGAAACGGGAAGTGAAACTAAAGACTACTCTAAGAATTAAATGTGGGGGCTGGACCCACCCAGTAGATTCCATCCATTTTTGCATCTTCCATCTCAGCCTTTAGTGGGTTGGTCAGCTCAGCTGCAGGCTCACAGCCAAGTTGTCTCTGGCAGAAAAAAATGTTTCCAGGGTGTCTGTAATGCCCACTCTTGTCTTTCCCTAAAGAGTGGCTGACATGGCCAGCTTCATTAAACAAAAAACCACAATCTGATACGTCTAGTCCTTAAGGGAAAGACTGCAACTGTGTCCAGAGACAAATTAGCTGAGAGCGAAAGCAAGGCTGGCTGGTAAACCTGCTCCACTGTTTTAATCTGTTCTTTACTAATCTTTCTGTACAGTTTCTTCCACTTTGGAAGGTAGAGGGCATTGATCATTATAGACTGAAAGCCAGTGGGATGGCTTATTTTCAGAATTCCTTTTAACGAAGGGAGTGGCTAATAACTGCACTCCTTAAACGGGTTTTTAATATGTGACCTACAAGGACCATCAACCTGCTGGGCAGCAGGGGGGTTGTGCTTTTTTTGTTTTTAAGGATCCCATAATACCTCATCTTACTTGTGGGGTGTTATTTTTTTAAAAGCTCCAGTACAATCATGTTTGGGTCTGAACTAAAGTTCCTCGAAAGAGGTTTTTATTGTAAACTGTGTAATAACATGTGACTGTTTTTGGGTTTTTATCACTTGAATAAAGCCGGGAAAAAATCAACCACCTGTGTTTGTTAATGAGTGGACAGGAATATAGGCCAAGCAACAAATTGTGAAGATGTGCCAACTCTTTGCTCTGAATGTTGGTGACCATTTTTCTAGTGCTGGTAGATATATTTTCTGTAAAAAAATTTTTTTTGGGGGGGGGGGGGGGGCGCGGGGGTTTGTTCTGTCAGTAGCTAGCTGTGAAACCCACCATTGTGTGGTGGCTGCATTTGGATTCCACTCTATCCACCCAGGACCATGGACTTTGTAGCTGCATAGTATACATACAGTATAATGCCAATACCTGTCAAACTACTTTACTCCAGTATTAAAGGACCTTTTTATTATAGAAACAAAAAAGCAGATCTATATATTCATTTAGTGCAAGATAATGTTCCACAATAAATCGTGAAAAAAGTCCTCAGGAAAAATCCAAACACCATGGTAAAAAGATAAATGTGCAGTGGCAAGTAATCCTGGTTATCCGTGCTCCACCATCAATCGTGTGGGAGAAATACAAACTCTACAAATGTCTAGGTAAAATGAGCTTTGTAACCATCAGATTCCTTGGGTATCCATATGTATCTGAAGAGGGTGACTCTCAGCTCAAGAAATATCTCCCGACATTGATTTACCAAAGAAGATCGAGAGAAGCAGAATGTATATCATAGCGCAACAAGTTTATTGCTCGCCCGCATCAATCTCCCTTCCGGTTTTCATGGTTCCGACCTCTGGTGCTTTAGGAACACATGCTGCGATTTGGAGAAACTGCTTTTTAACTTGGCTGGCTGAACATGTTGGTACTGACTTGTATAGCACCCTAATATATAATTTGGCCAAATCTGAGTTTGTGGTGAGCATTAGGATTTCCACAACCTGTACCTCTTTACAAAAAAATGCACATATATATTTGCTGCAAAAGATGTGCTTTCTTTGCAAAATAGCCTGCAAGGTGTGTGTGTGTGTTGGGATGGATGCCCAGCGTGTTCAGTTTGAAATGGGGAAAGCAGAGGGACTGTTTGAAACCCCAGGTATATTTCACACAAAGGGAGTCAAATGGATTTTTACACAAGTATATGGTAGCACAGATGCATATCAGGAACATGACTTGTTTTGGGTACCTTTGTGTATTTGGGGTACAGAAGAATTCCTATATATGCTGTGGCGATTGGAAGTGGTAGAGTAGCTGAATAAGATGCAGGGCTCAGTCCACAAAAATGCTGTGTATTGTCAGATCCAAAGGCTGTTTTTTTTTGTATTGCACATAACATAATGTGCATTTATTGCAGTGGTGTGTGTCTTCCCTCCCTCTTCATGCGGTTGCAGGAAAGAAAATCACACAATCTTGGCCCAACCAAGTCTGTTCAGTTTTTAAACTACATCTGGGTACTCCCCTCCCCGCCTTCCTTCCCAGACAACCTTTTACCACTAAAGGAGTTCCTAAACTACATGTCATCCGAGCACTAAAAACACTACTTAATTTTGTTTCAAGCAACCATCCGTCTGTCTCCAAGCCCCGTTTTTTGTTTTTCAGAGAAATCACTGGAAAATCGCCTCCTAGCATTTCTGTCTGTGGCCATCTTGATGTGGGGGTGTGCTTAGCTGAGACCCCCCCCCCCCCCCGAAGACTCCTAGTATGCCTAGGCATGGAAAGTAACTGTAGAATTGTTAACCTATAAATGAGATACAGTACCTACCTATTTACTAATACTAGCAGCATATGGATTATAAGGTTAATGTTGACTGAGTATGAAGTTCAGTGCTAATGAATGCAGCCCTGTCCACATTGGATAATACTTCCTCTCTGATAACACCAATCTTTCCCTCAATGTGGATGGTCAGCTCCTCCTCATTCTGCCCAATTTGTGTCCATGGGTAACTTGTACCCACAATATAAGTTCACTGCGTCTTCAGTTTATGCTCCAATCACACCTATGCAGTTTGCTTTTGAGCGTATCTGCAGTGCTTTTTGCATTTTTCATTTTGGCAAATTTTTTGTTGTTGTGCAGTAAAAATGCACTACATGCTTTTCTGCAGTTTCTCCATTGTCTGTCTATTGAACTAAAAAAAAAAAAAAAAAAAGTTTTGCATTTTAAAAAGTCCCTGACCCTTTGCAAAATGCACAGGCATAAAAAATGCATGTGAGCTATTAATGTGCCCCCCTCCATGACTTTTCCATCAAAATCAACAATGCAACCATCAGTCCCTCCCCTCACACCAAGGTACTAGGTGTAATCCTAGACTCTGACTTGTCATTTCAGCCTCAAATCCAATTGTCAAAAGTTTGTAGAATTCACCTCCGTAACATCTCTAAAATGTGCCCCTTTTTAACAAATGAAACCACCAAGCTCCTCATTCACTCCCTTGTTATCTCTCGCCTTGACTATTGCAATTCCCTTTTCATTGGCTTACCTCTCCATAGGCTATCCCCTCTTCAGTCTATCATGAATGCTGCTGCCAGACTTATCCACCTTACCAACCGCTCAGTGTCTGCCAACCCTCTCCTCCAATCCCTACACTGGCTCCCAGTCACCCAGCAAATTAAATTTAAAATACTAACCACAACATACAAAGCCATTCACAACTCTGCCCCGAGCTACATCACCAATCTTGTCTCCAAATATCATCCAAATCGTCCTCTCCGCACTTCTCAAGACCTCCTACTCTCAAGCTCTCTCGTCTCCAGGATTTCTCCAGAGCCTCCCCCATCCTCTGGAACTCACTACCTCCACTGGTCTGGCTATCCCCTACTCTTGCTACCTTCAGGCGATCCCTGAAAACTCATCTCTTCAGGAAAGCCTATCACGTCTCCAACTAATCTTTTACCACTTCCAACAGCTCATTCCCCACGGTTACAACCTTTTGTACCACCTGCCCCACCCTATTAGATTGTAAGCTCTTCTGAGCAGGGCCTTCTTAATCCTCTTGTATCTTATTGTATTATAACTGTATTGTCTCCCTTTTATATTGTAAAGCGCTGTGTAAACTGTTGGCGCTATATGAATCCTGTATAATAATAATGTGCACGTGTTCCATAGGAATCCATGTTAAAAATGTCCTGCGTTCGCAAAAAGCATGACAAAACATATTGGTGTGACCTGAGCCTTAGACCCCTTTCACACTGAAACGCTTTGCAGGCGCTACAGCGCTAAAAATAGCGCCTGCAAAGCGCCCTGAAAGAGCCGCTCCTGTCTCTCCAATGTGAAAGCCCCGAGGGCTTTCACACTGGTGCACTGGCAAGAGGCTAAAAAAAAAGTGTTTCTAGCAGCATCTTTGGAGCGAAATCAATCTTTCATTGAAATCAATGGGCAGCGCGGCTATACCGTTGGCAAAGCGCTGCTGCAGCGCTTTGTGGGTAGTTTTAATCCTTTCTCGGCCACTAGCAGGGGTAAAAGCACCCCACTACTGGCCGAATAGCTCCGCAAATTTGACGTTAAATCGCCGCAAAAAAAAGCAGCGCTTTACTGCCAATGCACCCACCGCCCCAGTGTGAAAGGGGCCTTAGGGGTGAGCAGAGCTTGTACTTAACTGATCCACATGCTCAGGTTGTGAACCGTTCCACAGTGTCCTCACGTTCGAAGCCGGGCTATGGCCCTATGAAATTAGGACCTTAGAACACTATGGCGAGAAGATGCTATGTGGACCAGTCTAGGGGGATGGAGGATCAGGTAGGTAAATCTTGTCTAGGGGACATCAAACAATTAACCCTTTCAGTGTGGATGCAGCCCCCACCGCATAGGACAATTTGTAAAGCTTCCTGAAATTGGGCTTTCTAATAACTAAATCAAAATAACTGGCCATTGTGCTACCTCTGATTTATATATCATGGAACGTTTCTGTTTTTAGAATTTGATACTGGTTGAGTCACATCAAAAATCATCTGTAAAGCCAAATAGGTTATTCTCATCATACCCCCTCCGAAATGGTCCAATAATGCCTTCATCTGCTCTCTAGCAGGACAGAGCCATCTTTGTGTTTACAAATGTCTGACACAGCCCAGCCTCTAAACTCACAATGTTTCAATGCACAGACTGATGATCACTGGGGAAATGTTTCCTACAGAAGACTGATGATGTATCAGCCTAGACAAGTCACTTTGCTAAAGCTCAAGGAGTGTTTTTTTTTATTAATAAAAGTATAACTAAAGGCAAAACTTTTTTTCAGTTTTAGAGAGATTAGAACCCCTGTCAGGTTTTTACTGCTGTCTGTGCCCCCATTGGAGAGATTCACCCTCCCTGTGTGTCCCTTTACCATGATCACTGACAGTGATAGCTCAACATTTGGGATTTTCTTTCACCAAAACTAAAATAAATGGGAAATCTTCCAATGGGGACACTAGTTCTGGTGACAACCAGGGATTCTCTCACTTAGGAGGAATTTTTCTCTCACTTCGTGTTTTGGCTATGGGACAAGACTTAAAGGGGACCCCCCCCCCCCCCCCAAAGGACACAGGACAAACACAAAACTGGCAGGGGTTATAATCCTCCCTTGTGCTATTCATCATTAAAGAAATATTTATTTTGCCTTATGGCCTCATCCACATGGGATGTTTTGCTAACTCTCCTAGACTCCTTTCCTCCCGGCAGTGTTTTGGCAGAAAAAAAGCCTGATGGCTATAAAAACGTGTGTAACACATTTACGCACGTCAAGCGTTAATACATTTTTTTCGGTCGGAATAATAATTTTTTATTATTTTATTTCTTATTATTTAAATGCAACTAGCACTTAGGTACATCAAGTGTTTTTTTTTTTTTTTTTTTTTTTTTCTGCCACTCCTGGATACACGGGCTGTGTGGGGATTTTTTTCCTGCCTCAACTCCTCTAAAAGCCTGTGTGCATGGACACATCGACTAACATGCAGGGGAGTTTAGAGGCAGGAAAAAAAACGCCAGACACTCCTAGGAGCTGCAGAAATAATGTGAGGCCTGTATGTAGCTTCAGTGATATCTAGAAATACATCCTAATCCCTACATATGGCCCCCTCCATTAAAGTGGGAATAAACTCCCTTGTATGATTTCTACCTATAGTTAAGCCCTATAATAAGGTTTACCTATAGGTACAGTAAATATCTCCTACACGTGCACTGGGTCGGAGATCTGTCCTTTAGATGCAGCCGGTGCTGTCACCGGCACATGCGCTCTGAAGGAACCGCATACCTGTGCTGTTCCTTCAGAGCTGTGCCGTAAACAGTGACTCCCATGCGCACGCGTGGTAGTGACGTCATCGCCAGCTCAGCCATTCATATCGCCGAAGCCCGTGCAGATGGAAACGCCTTCAGCAGTGACAACCCGCAGCTGGAGGGCTTCATTTTCAGGTAAATTTGTCATAATGTGCTAGTATGCGACGCATACTAGCACTTCATTACTTAAACTGCCCAGTGCCCTTTTTTTTTTGTGGTTTACTACCTCTTTAACTTCAGCCCCAGAAGGATTTACCCACTTCCTGACAGGCCATTTTTTGCAATACGGCACTGCGTCGCTTTAACTGACAATTGCGCGGTTGTTCCATGCTGTACCCATATAAAATGTATGTCCTTTTTCCCCCACAAATAGAGCTTTCTTTTGGTGGTATTTGATCACCTCTGTGGTTTTTATTTTCCTGACAGGCTCCATGGCAGCATACGTGGGTTGACCCCGCCTCCATAACTACCCAATAGGACCCTTCCCTTATAAATTTCAGCTGTGGGCTCTCAGCCGTGTTCCTTTTTTGTCCTCCTCCGTAGGACCTTATGTTTGGTTCTCCTACCTGAAGACGATGTCCTGCGATCGTATCGGCCGACCGATGTGATGTCTCATCCCTCCAATAAGCCTTGACTGTTAGCAAGGTATGGAGTGTATTGCAGAGTAAAGCGCTGAAGAGCTGGAGTCATTTTGAATGAAAAGCGCGCACAGGCCGATCGCCTAGCAGTATGCAGGTGGCCATTATCTGCCAAAAAGCCCGGTGTGTGTATGGATGTTCCGGCCGAGTCGATCGTAGGTGGTGGTGAGCATGTATCGCCTTCATGGCAGCAGTGTATATATTTGTTGTTGTTTGTCTTTCTATCTGTGTGCCCTTTGTTTATTTGCCTATGCAGCGGCTGGTTCCCTGTGCATTCCAGCCGCCGCTCCCTCTACTTCCGGGTTCTGCCTGTGTTTTGCGCAGGCGCAGTCCCGGAACGAAAGCGAGGCCTGGTTTCGCGCATGCGCACGAGGACCGTAGGCCTGGCGCGGCCGTGACGTCACGCGGCGCCAGTTTTAAAAGCCTGGGGAGGCTTGCAGAGCTCGGGAATGATCGTGGGCATAGCGGCGACTTCCCTGAGCATCTGCAGAGCCTTCCCCAGGTAAGTGCAGTACAGATGGGTCTGTGCTTGCTGTTTTCTTTGCTTCCTGGTATATCTGATTGATCTGTGTTCACCTGCAGTGATTCCCAGCATCAGCCATGGACTCTTCACTGCCTCCTGGTGGCCAGTCCTCTCGCAGCAGGTAGGATTTGAAAGCAATTTCTTTACTTGCCTGCTGGGGGGAAGAGAGCGGAGTGTAGGGCATTATTCTGACTTTGTGCCTTTCTCTTTCTCTATTCCTGTCTTCCTTCTTTTCTTAGCCCTTCTAGGTCTGACCAAAGACAAAGTAGTTCCCGCAGAAGGAGCGGGTCATCTAAATCACACCACCGGCATTCCTCCTCTGGCTCTAGACACCATGGTTCATCCTCTAAGTCTAAAGACCACAGTAGAGGCTCTCCTCAACCCCCCTCATCTCATAGTAGGGGACCGGAGAAAATATGTTGGGGATGCAGGGCCCCAGTTCCTGCCAGCAAGTCTCTCTGTGACCGCTGTTTTTCTAAAGCAGCTAATGAGAGGGAAGGTGCAGACCAACACCTGGAGACGCTAATCAAGCGAGTCGTGAAAGAATCGCTGCAGGAAAGAGATGCTGCAAAGCCTCGTGATTCCCCTCCAGATCTACTGATTCCCCTGTCAGGAGAGAGTCCAGTCCAGGAGACGTGGGAGTCTTCTCAACCTAGTCACCAGTCAGCTCCCCCTTCAGATAGTGGGTCAGAAGCAGATGATCCTGGGATGGGCTTTGAATATGCCCTGGTTCCTTCTCTGGTGAAAGCTGTTAAAGACGCTTTGGATTGGGAAGACCCAGTTACTTCTGCTAAACAGAGAAAGTTTTTCAAACAACTCAGCAAGGAGCGTCATTATTTTCCTTTCCTCACGGAAGTAGGAGCTATAATATTTGAAGAATGGGGCAAGATGGATAGAAAAAGCTCTATGCAGTCTAAAGTCTCAAAACTATGCCCTTTCTAGGAAGAAGAGGTTAAACACCTTGAGTCAGCTCCCTTGGTAGATGCTGCATTAATGAGGCATGTGAGGTATGTGACTCTGCCTCTTGAAGATACAGTCTCATTTAAAGATCCGCTGGAGAGACGGATCGATGCCGACCTAAAAAGGATTTATCTGACAGCAGGCACAGTGTGCAAACCAGCTCTGGCCTTAGCAGCAGTCTCTAAAGCTTTAGAGGCATGGTCAGACAATGTGAATGAGTCTCTTAGAGGTATCTCTGAAGAAGCGGCTAAGAGCTCCCCTATTCAGGAAATTAGGCTTGCTTCCGCCTTTCTGGGGGAGGTCTCTATTGACATTATTTGCCTAGTGGCTCGGGTGATGTTGTCATCGGTCACCGCCCGTCGGGCCTTGTGGCTGCGACCCTGGTTGGCGGATCCAGCCTCTAAGCAGGCTTGGTGCCGTATTCCATTTGAGGGTTCACCCCTCTTCAGCAACAAGCTTGATAGCGCCATTACCCGGGCTACGGGTGGTAAATCGGGGTTCCTCCCTCAAGACAGGCGTTTACAGAACCAAAAACGCATCTTTTCAAGATCGCAGAACACTGACCGTGCAAGGGAGGCACGTAGTTATAGGCCTGGTCGGGAATTTTCTAGATCCTGGAAATCCAGGCAGTCCTCTTTTAAAAAGCCCACAAAAGGGGCTTCTACTAGTAACCAGGACTCCACTAAGTCCTTTTGAAATTGGGCCCGCTCAAACATGTCAGGTGGGGGCTCGTCTGCTCCACTTCAGACATGTTTGGGCGGCCTCAATTCGGGATTTCTGGACGGTCAAAACAGTGTCCTCAGGCCACACCTAAGTCTTCAACAGCACTCCCAGACTAAGATTCATACCAACAAATCTTCCAAGTTCAGGGGAGAAGAGAAAAGTTCTTTTAGCTTACATAAGCTCTTTATTAACTCAAAACGCAGCCATTCTTGTTCCAGATGGCGAACAAGGAGAAGGCATGTATTCCCCTCTGTTTCTGGTGCAGAAGAAGAACGGCACATGGAGGCCTGTTATAGACCTGACTCATCTCAACTGGTTTATCCGAAAGGAAAAATTCAAGATGGAGTCACTATTAACGATTCAACAATCAGTTCATCTAGGAGACTGGTTGGTGTCAATAGACTTGAAAGACGCCTACTTTCATGTCCCAGTGGCAGCAGACTTCCAAAAGTTCCTTCGCTTTGCTGTAGACGATCAACACTTACAATTGACCTGCCTTCCATTTGGTCTCACGACATCACCTCGGGTGTTTTCCAAGGTTCTGCTGGCTGTGGTTGCTCTGCTCCGAGTCAAAGGAGTTCGTCTTCACCACTATCTAGATGACCTCCTCCTTCTAGCCCAAGACAGGGGTCAGCTTCTAGAGCACAGGAGTCTAGTAATTACCACTCTCCAAGAGTTTGGGTGGCTCCTGAATTTGGAGAAAAGTCACCTGATTCCATCTCAGTCTCTCATATTTCTAGGTGCCCATTTCAACACACTAGAAGGCACCATCTCGCTACCTGAGGAGAAGATTGTGGTGATCCGGGACAGGATCCGTTCAACACTTGCTTCATCTCACCTATCCGCTCTTCAATGTCTGAAGGTGATTGGCACAATGGCAGCCACCATTCCCATGGTGAAGTGGGCTCAATGGTACACTCGCCCATTCCAGAAAGGGTTTCTCCAGCAATGGGATTCTCCCAGCAAGAATCAGCGCATCCTCCTCACTCCATCCATGAGAGAGTCTCTCCTTTGGTGGCTCCAAGGGAAGAATCTCCGCAATTGCCATTCAATTCTCCCCATCACATGGGTCACAGTGACCTCAGATGCCAGCAATCGGGGCTGGGGTGCTCATTGCCTGTCAGAAGTGGCTCAGGGCAGATGGAACTCACCATCTCAGAAGACTGTATCCAACATTCTGGAACTTCGAGCGGCCTTTCAGGCGCTCAGATCCTTCTACCATCTGATAAAGAACTCCTCAGTGATGCTCCGGTTGGACAATACAACCGCTGTGGCCTATATAAGGAAACAAGGTGGGACTCGCAGCTGGTCCCTCCTACGGGAGGTGGAGCCAATCATGAACTGGGCTCAGAAGAATCTGTCCAACATTTCGGTAGTCTACATTCCGGGGGTCCAGAATGTTCAGGCGGACTATTTGTCCCGTGTTCAAATGGACAACAACGAGTGGTCCCTGCACAAAGAGGTGTTCGAAAGGCTCCTGACAATGGGAGTGTCTCCAGAAGTGGATCTGTTTGCATCCCCATGCAATTACAAACTCACCAAGTATTACTCAAGGTTCCGGGATCCCCAAGCATATGGGATAGATGCCCTCACGGATCGGTGGAGGTTCAACAAGGCGTATGCCTTCCCTCCTGTACCTGTGATACTCCAGTTTCTCCGCAGGCTCAGAACAGAGGAAGTGGAAGTCATGGCAGTGATACCGTTTTGGCCCAACAGGCCATGGTTTCCCCTCTTAACTCTCCTCAGTTATCAGGAGTCAATCCCTCTGCCTCTCAGGGCGGATCTTCTGTCCCAAGGTTCTATCCTGCATCCATGCCCTGCTCATCTACATCTCAGGGTTTGGTTTTTGAGAGGGGAAGGCTTGAAGCCTTAGGTTGTCCAGAAGAAGCCATCCCGACGCTTCTGAAGACGGAAGAGCACTAATAGAGTGTATGAACGTATCTGGTCCAAGTTCACAGAGCACATGGCCTCTAGACTTAATCCTTGTGGTTCTCCAAAAATCCAGGATATCCTCAGCTTTCTGCAAACAGGGTTGGATTTGCCTCTAGCAGTAAGTTCCCTTCATGTGCAAATATCAGCCATCTCGGCATTCACAGGAATTTCATGGGCTAACCACGCCCTGGTTCGCCAATTCTTCAAGGGTGCTATCAGGCTAAGACCTCAAAGGAAACCGAGATTCCCTAAATGGGATCTTCCTCTTGTTCTAGATTTTCTTTCCATGCTTGGAACAGATCCTGAAAATCCTCTATCAGTTAAAGACCTCACACTCAAGACCGTCTTCCTGGTGGCAGTAACTTCAGCCAAAAGAGTGTCTGAAATCAGGAACTTAGGTTCCAAAGAGCCTTTCCTGACCTTTTTTCTGGATAGAGCAGTATTAATTCCCATGTTGGGCTCAAACCCTAAAGTGACATCTATTTTTCACGAAAATCAGGAAATTGTGTTGCCTACCTTTAGCACAACAGAAGGTCAAGATGTCCATCCCCTTGATGTGGGACATACTTTGAGTCAATACTTGGAAGCTACAAAATCGTTTAGACAGACAGATTTTCTTTTCCTTCTTCTACAGGGTAAAAATAGAGGAAAGCGGGCCTCAATCAGATCCATCTCTGCTTGGATAGTACAGACCATTCAAAGGGCTTATAAAGCGAAGGGCTTGGCTCCTCCAGAGGCAGTGACTGCTCACTCAACTCGGAGTATTTCAACCTCGTGGGCGGCTTCTCTTCATGTCGCACCCGAAGTCATATGTAGAGCGGCTTTTTGGTCATCTATCAATACGTTTGTTTACCACTATTGCGTTGAACCAGCCGCTTTGTCATCCATTAATTTTGGTTTGAAAGTGCTGTCAGTGGACAGTGTTAAATAAATTTATTTTCTTGCTCAGCATTGTGCCCGCCCGGATGTGTTTGGCGAGTTATTTCCCACACGTAGGCTGCCATGGAGCCTGTCAGGAAAACGGAAAATTTATATCAAATACTTACCGTAATTTTCCTTTCCTGATAGGCTCCATGGCAGCAGGAGTCCCTCCCAATGCTTGGAGTAGGCTAGTTACGAAACACGGCTGAGAGCCCACAGCTGAAATTTATAAGGGAGGGGTCCTATTGGGTAGTTATGGAGGCGGGGTCAACCCACGTATGCTGCCATGGAGCCTATCAGGAAAGGAAAATTACGGTAAGTATTTGATATAAATTTTCCGTTATTTGTGCTATAAACAAAAAAAGAGCGACAATTTAGAAAAAAAAAAAACATTTTTTTACTTTCTGATATAAAACATTTTCACAAAAAAAAAAAAAATATGTAATCAGTTCAGGCAGATATGTATTCTGCTACATATTTTTGGTTAAAAAAAAATATATATCGCAATACACGTACATTGATTGGTTTGTGCAAAAGTTATCGTATCTACAAAATAGGGAATAGATTTATGGCATTTTTATTTATGTTTTAATTTTTTTACTAGTAATGGCAATGATCAGTGATTTATAACGGGACTGCGACATTGCAGCGGACAGATTGGACACCTAACTGACATTTTTTACACTTTTTTGGGGGGAACCAGTGACATTGTTACAGTATTTAGTGCTAAAAATATGCACTGTTATTGTACTAATGACACTGGCAGGGAAGGGGTTAACAGGGGCGATCAAGGGGTTTAATGTGTTCCCTCAGTGTGTTGGAACTGTGTGACTGGAGAAACACAGATCCATCTTCCTGCATAGCAGAAAGACAGGATCTGTATGATCTCCCCTGTCAGAATGGAGGTCTGCCTTGTTTACACAGGCAGATCCCTGTTCTGTCACTGCAGGGAACGATCGTTGATTGTCTCCCCTGCTGGTCAATGGGAGCACGCGCACCCACAATATTGAGTTCATGAGCCGACGTACACCTACGGCGATTTGCGGAAACCTGCTGCAGTATAATGACGCGGCTGGTCGGCAAGCGGTTAAACACCGGAGAAGGTATCTAGGGTGTATAAACAACATATGCTTCTTGGATCCTTTTTCCCTGTGTTTAGATGTTTCTGGGTTTAGCTGTATTTTGTCATGCCTACGGTACATACACTATATTGCCAAAAGTATTGGGACACCTGCCTTTACAGTCGCATGCACTTTAATGGCATCCCAGTCTTAGTCCGTAGGGTTCAAAATTGAGTTGGCCCACCCTTTGCAGCTTCAATTCTTCTGGGAAGTCATTCCACAAGGTTTAGGAATGTGTCTATGGGACTGTTTGACCATTCTTTCAGAAATGCATTTGTGAGGTCAGGCACTGATGTGGGTGGATGAGAAGGTCTGGCTCACAGTCTCCACTCTAATTCATCCCAAAGGTGTTCTATCAGGTTGAGGTCAGGACTCTGTGCAGGCCAGTCAGCCAGGGTTCTCCAGGCCAAACTCGTTCATCCATGTCTTTATGGACCTTGCTTTGTGCACTGGTGCGCAGTCATGTTGGGACAGGAAGGGGCCATCCCCAAACTGTTCCTACAAAGTTGGGAGCATGAAATTGTCCAAAATGTCTTGGTATGCTGACGCCTTAAGAGTTCCCTTCACTGGAACTAAGGGGCCAAGGCCAACCCCTGAAAAAACAACACCCAAAATGATGAGGTTTGATGCTGATAGGCCTAACCGCTACATAAGGCTTTTGTACATACAGCTAGATTAAATGCAATTGGACATTGCTGAACATCTGGGTATGCATTCAGCCATAGCAAAGCATTTACATGCTTCCAGATGCAATTTTAAAATAGCTCCAAATGCACCTGGATGCCTTTCTTTTAATTACCGTGTGCATGTGGCTTTAGGGCTTGTTCACATGAGCATCCCTGTGTTGGTAAACATGGGCCTGCACAGGCATGGATTAAATCGCCCCGTGTGAACGAGGCCTTGGCTTACTAAAGTCATGGAGAGAAATGATCCTGTCGGGTTATATGTAAACTGCACCACTAGAGGGCAATGGAGAACCATTTATACCATGTACTTGTGAGCTGCTAGTACAAAGGTCACTTGAAACACACCGCATACACGGGGGGGGGGGGGGGGGGGGGGAGTACTGTAATATTTCAAATGGATACATTAGTTATGGTTTAATAACAAATATGGTATACTTGGCTGCTCTGGGGTCCCCCGCTGGCACTGTCCACTCCTTTTCTGTGTCTGCCCCCATAGAAAGCACTTGCTATGGTGGCAGACGTAGCGGGCCTGGTCCCAAGTCGGGCTGTGTGTGTCCACGGATACACATAGAGTGGTTTGGCCCCCCTCCACTCCCTCCTCACGGGATTTGATTGACAGCCAATGGTTCCCACTGCTGCTTCTGAGCCAGTGAGTAGAGAGAGAGAGAGAGAGAGAGAGAGAGAGAGAGAGAGAGGTTCTGCTGCTCTTGGGCACAGCGGTGGATCAAGATTATTCTCGGCTAAGTATTTGTACCCTAATGTAGAGAATCCATTTAAGAGCTATTAAACCCAAAAAAACAAACATTTATTATATTGCAGTATACCAGTGCTTAGATGTGATGGCTGCAGTTGTTTTCTTTTTTTAGGCTTGCTTTCTTCTAATTTCATCAGGTGATCTGGCTAGTAAGTCTATTGTTTTTCAAAATATTTTCAAGAGATTTTGCGGATTGTATCAGTTACAGGGATGAGACAAACCATTCAACACTGGTGCAGATGTTTACAACGATCGGCTTTTATTTATTTCTGTAAAACCGTTATCCCAAAAGGAAAACAAAAAGTATATAGCTGTATAGTTAGTAGTTAGTAAGCATAGCTGGAGTTTGACCTTAATTTGTTAGTGTATCTAAATCTGCTAGTACATCAAACACTACCCTTCCCCCCCCAGACTTACTGCTGTTGCTCAAATGTGCCCCCCGGTGCCCCTTCTTCTGGAGTGGAGGCACACTAATTCAGTAGGCATGTTACTGGCCAGATAAACAGGTGAAAACAAAGGGGGGAAAAAAGCCTAATACAAGAAAACTAATGCAGCCACCACATTTAATGGTTGGCAAGCTGCAATTTATTACGTTTTTGGTTTTGAGTTTAATACTGCTTTAAGATTAAAAAAAAAAAGAAAACTTTAGCCTTTACAAGAACTTGGGTGGACAGACTCTTTCATGTCTTGCTTTGGCAGCTGTCATTGTCGGTCTGCGGGTGCAGGAGAACACCTGTGGCACACACGGGCCATGCAGTAGGTATGCTGTGACACATGTGAATGTTTTTCAGATTAGAAAGGTGACTATGAGGACATGCAGTCACGTAGCATGATGCTCGGAGCACACAGACCTGTCAGCCTGGATTGTTCAGCTTAGAAATGATCACAAGGGACGGTGTCTGGGGTGATGTCACCGCATCACAATGAATACCTGAAACTGAATCCAGCACTTCCAGGCACCTTGTAGATCACAACATGTCTTCATGACACTTCTACTAATTAGAATTGTGCTGAGGTCCTGACACTGCTTGAAGCTGTCCAAGATTGAAAAATATAAATGACAATGCACAAGCTGAACCTGCGATGTTCTATCTACATTATTTGTTCCATCTAATAGGTGGGACATGCGGTGACTTTCACCTTTCCTGGTCACAGGAGATCGGCCCATGTGCAGAACTTGTGCAATGTTATATCTTGGCCATTGCTAATGTTGGCCATACATGCAGTGCAGGGACAAGGTCATCTAACACCCAGGGTGAAGATGCCAAACGGTGCTTCCCTCCCCCAAAATGTATGAGCATTATGTGTCATCAACCCCCCCCCCAAAAAAAAAAAAAATTGAGCACTAATCTTCACACCCCCTAAACATAAATTCCCTTTGCAAGCCAAAATTCTACCCAAACAAAAATCTTCCCTCTTTCAGTTCAACCCCCCATCCCCCTCCTTCCAGCTCAAATTCTCTCTCTCCCCAAATCCCCCCTGCTAACACAAATCCCGTACCCCTCAAATTTCCCCTCTGATCATAAATCCCATCTAGCACAAACCACACCTAACCACACCCAGGGCAGTCACCTCTCCCGTCCACCCTTAGTCCCGGCTCTGCATGCACGTTCCAATAGAATTGTTCTAGAAATACACTTATCTCACTATTTAAAGTGATACTTTTTTGTCTTAAAATGGAAAAGAAGCTTTACTTACCTGCTTTGTGCAACAATATTGTACAGAGTGGTCCCTTACCTAGGGTGACCAGACATCCCCGGTTTCCAGGGACAGTCCCTGGACTGAGAACACTCTCCATGGATTCCGGAGAGGCGCCCATACCCATTGCTGCCAGCCTAGCAGGACCTGCAGCAGTGTGGACATCCATCCAGCACAACCAGAGATTGGTGGGCAATCCGGGGACGTACATGACAGTGAGAGTGAGTGGAGCTGTCAAATCGAAGCTCTGATGTCAGGGATGGGTGGGGCCAATATGCGGAGCTCCACCCCCTTTGTCAGACAACCCATGCATAGACAAACAGCTGGCGTTTATATAATGGTGGGCGGGGAAGAAGATGGCAGGGAGCAGGACAAATTGTAACTACTGCATGTGCACCCACAGTGGTGTATAATTCAGGTTTATTATAATTCAGGTTTATTATACACCGCTGTGGGTGCACATACAGTAGTATGTCCTTGCTGCTGATGTCTGCCCTTATCCCTTGTCTCCATGGCTGCAGTGTTCTCCGGACCAATCACCCATCCCAGTGCTGCCCATAGCTTGCGGCTCACCTTCTTCTTCCGGCAGCTTGTGACTTCATCCCCAGGTGCGGCTTCCTTGGTGGAGCGGCTGTCAATCTCTGTCGCCCCGGCCGCATCCACCCGCCCTGTTGGTTCTGGCTGGCTCCCTCGTTGATCACAGCACCTCCAGCCCAGTTTCCTCGATCCATCCTATGGGATTATGACCTCCCTTGGAGCAGGGGCGGATCCAGAGTCTAGTCTCGGAAGGGGCACTGCCAGAAAATACGTTTTTTTGTGGGCAATTTATCGAGGAAATGGATGGTGTTGGCGCTTCAATTATCCCAGCACCATGGTTGTTATTTCTATTAATATATTGTAATATAAAATTTAATGGTTCAACTCACCATAATGCAGAATCAGTGGGAGCCCTCAGCGTGTCACTTGCCACCGTCGCCTGGCACACATTGCGGATTATCACTTGCCACGTCACCTGCCACATGTTGCAGATTGTCACTTGCCTGCCACCAGATGCGGATTGTCACCTGCCACATGTTGTGGATTGTCACTTGCCACGTCACCTGCCACACATTGCAGATTGTCACTTGCCACGTCACCTGCCACACGTTGCAGATTGTCACTTGCCACATTACTGGCCACACATTGCGGATTGTCACTTGCCACGTCACTTGCCACCAGATGCAGATTGTCACTTGCCACGTCACCGGCCACACATTGCGGATTGTCGCTTGCCACGTCACCTGCCACCAGATGCGGATTGTCACTTGCCACGTCACCTGCCACACATTGCGGATTGTCACTTGCCTGCCACCAGATGCAGATTGTCACCTGCCACATGTTGCGGATTGTCACTTGCCACGTCACCTGCCACCAGATGTGGATTGTCACTTGCCACGTCACCTGCCACACCTTGCACATTGTCACTTGCCACGTCACCTGCCACACATTGCAGATTGTCACATCACCTGCCACCAGATGCGGATTGTCACTTGCCACACATTGAGGATTGTCACTTGCCACGTCACCTGACACCTTGCGGATTGTCACATAGCTGCTAAGGTAGTGTTTTGCTTGCCTCTTTCTTCTTTGTCCCAGATCAGGCAGCAGAAAGATAATGTAATCTCTCTGCTGCCCACACTGTCTGAACAGTGAGGGCAGAAGTTACTGCAGAGATGCGGGGCAGTGAGAGATGATGTCATCTCTCTGCTCCCCTGCACGCCGGCTCGCTGATTGGCCAGCCGCCCCCACTCACACCTAGCCTGCTCTCACCCGCCCAAGCCGCCCTATCCTCCCGCAGAGCCGCCCGCTCCCGCATCCGCTCGGGGAGCCTCCCGCTCCCGCATCTGCTCAGGGAGCCGCCCGCTCCCTCCCCCGCTCGGGGAGCCGCCCAATACCTCGTCCGCCTGCTCTCTCACCCGCCCGGCCCGCAAGAAATTTCTCGGGGGTGGCAATTGCCCCGTTGCCCCCCCCCTGGATCCGCCCCTGCCTTGGAGTGCTGCAGTGTGTTATTTCACCAGCCCTGCCAGTGTTCCTGTAATGCCTCTGCCAGGATTCAGCATGTTCCTTTTTTTGTTTCTTACTCTGTATGTAGCATCCTCCTGAGCCCTGCACTCTGTACGTAGCATCCTCCTGAGCCCTGCACTCTGTACGTAGCATCCTCCTGAGCCCTGCATATAGAATCCTTCTGAACCCTGCACATAGCATCCTCCTGAACCCTGCACATAGCATCCTCCTGAACCCTGCATGTAGCATCCTTGTCACGTACCTTATCCGAGGCCAAGATGCTGAGAGAGGCTCACCTTGCGGCTGAGCGCAGTATACCCCTGGAGGTGGAACAGAAGGTATAATGCTCAAAGAAGCACGGGTTGCCAGCAGGGTGAAGAAGACTGGAACAGGTGATTCCTGAAAGCCAATTGAGACTGGTGTAGGAGTAATTCTTTAGAGAACCGTGTTGAGTGCAGTGGGCTTGAGAATCCAAAAAGCTTGGTAAAAGCCTGGCAGAGGATCTAGGACGGTGGATCAGGCTGCAGTTGCTGCAAGTGGGATCCATATGGCAAGCCGGGGTTAAGTATGGTACATGAGAGATAGCAAAGTCCTTCTGGCAGGCCGGGGGCCTTCACAGGTGATCAAGCAGGTTTAAAGAAGAAGCAAAGTCCTTAAGACAAGCCAAGGTCATTCACAGGTGGTCAGGCAGGTAAAGCAGAAGCGAGATCCTTAAGACAAGCCGGGGTCAGAGGTAGGAGAAGATCAGAGCAGGTCACAGGGTAATCAGGGTCACAACAGGAACAACAGGAAGCTGATCAGGTTTCAGGAACAGCTGAAGACAATCCAGCAACTTGGGTCAGACAGAGGCAGCCTTATATAGGGGAATCATCTGTCACATAATGTGCCTATGGCGCCCATTTCTTCTACTGGCAGGATTGCCAGTACTTCTACAGCCTATTCCCTGGCAGTGCCCCCCCCCCCCCCAAGGGGTAGCCTATGGGTGCCCAATCTAGCCATTCTCTTGGAGTGTCTGCTCTGGAAGGCTTGTACTAGTTGGCATGTATATTGCTTGAGGGCTCCCAGGAATTATCCTCTGGAGGGTACCCCTTCCACTTTATGAGGTACTGCACTTGTCTCCATCTTTTTCTGCAGTCCAAAATGGCCTCCACTTTGAATTTAGGTTCGCCTTCTACCAAGACTGTAGGTGGTGCCAATTCCTCTCTTTCGGAAAAGGACTGGGAGCGGTTGGTTTTAATAGTGAAGCATGGAAAACTGTATGAATTTTATAGAGCTAGGCAGTGCTTCAAAGGCCACTGGGTTTATCATCTTTTTGATTTTGAAGGGACCAATGAACTTGGGTCCAAGTTTCCACGATGGACAGGAGAGTTTGAGATTTATGGGCGACAGTAAAACTTTGTCACCAATCTTGAAAGTGGGGTTGTCTCTTCTTCCTTTATCATGATATTTCTTATAATTATCCTGAGCCTCTTGCGTGGCCGCCCGGAGTCGCTGGTAATTGGTCTGAATGGAATTTATCTGATTCTGGACCGCGGGCACTGATGCTTTGGGTACTGAATTGGGCAAAAACGAAGGGTGAAAACCATAATTGGCCCAAAAAGTTGTTTGATTAGTGGTGGCATGCAGGGAGTTGCTGTAGGCAAACTCTGCATAAGGAAGAAGAGAAGCCCAGTCGTCTTGAGAGCAGGTACACAAACATGGCAAGTATTGCTCTAAGGTCTGATTAGTCCTTTCGGTCTGGCCATTGCTTTGTGGGTGGTAAGCTGATGAAAGGGAAGAACAACAGGAAACAGATCAGGTTTCAGGAACAGCTGAAGACAATCCAGCAACTTGGGTCATACAGAGGCAGCCTTATAAAGGCCAGCAAGGGGAACCATCTGTCACATGATGCGCCTAAGGCGCCCATTTCTTCTACTCGCAAGATTGCCAGTACTTCTATGGCCTATTCCCTGACAATCCTCCTGAACCCTGCCCGTAGCATCCTCCTGAACCCTGCACGTAGCATCCTCCTGAACCCTGCACGCAGCATCCTCCTGCACTCTGCGCGTAGCATCCTCCTGAACCCTGCATGTAGCATTCTCCTGAACCCTGCACGTAGCATCCTCCTGAACCCTACATGTAGCATTCTCCTGAACCCTGCACGTAGCATCCTCCTGAACCCTGCACATAGCATTCTCCTGAGCCCTGCATGTAGCATCCTCCTGAACCCTGCATGTAGCATTCTCCTGAACCCTGCATGTAGCATTCTCCTGAACCCTGCACGTAGCATCCTCCTGAACCCTGCACGTAGCATCCTCCTGAACCCTGCACGTAGCATCCTCCTGTACCCTGCATGTAGTATCCTCCTGCAACCTGCACATAGAATCCTCCTGCACCTTGCACGTAGCACCAGCATACAGGGGGCACACTGACTACCAATATGCAGGGCCAGTGGTTACCAGTTTACAGAGGACATAACAAATCAAGTACAACAACTACCATGCAACTAAAAAAAATCTCAAAAGCAATATGAGAATCTTGTTAACTGGTTCCCTCATCAAACACAAATCAATAAAAAGCAAAAAATGCAGTGCTACCCTACACTTCATCTATAAAATTGTACAAATGGACTTATACAGTAAGTGCAATGGTAAAACCTATAAATGAATATCCAGTGCAAATCAATCAATGTATTGCAATATAGTAGTATGTGCAATTAATGCTGAAACCCTCTATATACAATAATAATAACAGAGATGCAAATCAACCCATGTATTAGAACATAGTAGTGATGGTGTCACCCCTCTCTGCAAAAAGTAAGACATATTGCAGAGCTGCAATGTGCAAATAGTGGTGAACCCCCCTATATATAATAATAAATGTAAATGTAAAATATGTACATCAATTGTACATTTTATTATTAATTTTATAAAGGGGGCTTCAGCACTATTTTCACATTTCAGCTCTGCAATATTTCCTTTTGCAGAGAGGGTGACACCAGCAATACTATGTTCCAATACACTGGTTGATTTACATCTCTGTTATTATTATTGTATGTAGAGAGTTTCACCATAATTTGCACATTTAAGTTCTGCCATTTCTCGAAATATTTTTGTAGAGGGGGTGACACCATCACTACTATATTGCAATACATTGGTTGATTTGCACTGGATATTCATTTACAGGTTTTACCATTGCGCTTATAAGTCCATTTGTAGGATTATATAAAGGACCACTATTGTACGCTTTGAAGAAACCTCCTCTTGCTGGCCACGCCAACTTGCTGGCCATGCCCACTTTTTGGTCACACCCACAGGGCGCATTAGCACCCTCACTTTTACCTCAAGTCCCACCATAGCACCCCCAAAAAAATTGTCTGGAGCCGCCCTTTCCCTCCCTCCAAGTTTTTTCTCTATATTATGTTCTTAACATTTGGTAGTCATAGCCCAAAAAATTCTAAGAAGTATCTTTTTTTTAAATCTCATGGACGAAATGTGAGAAATAACCTATATATCTTACAATAATTCCATAAAAGCACGTACCACATACACTGCATATATAATTTGAGGAAAATATGCTTATAAAATATTTTACCATTTGCCAATAAAAAAAAAAAAATATGTCCCCGGATTTCATTTTAAAAATCTGGTCACCTAACCTCCTTTTTGGCAGCCCCCCACTGGCACACTCTGCTCCTCCAGGTACCTCCTTAGCCATGTGCTATGGGGCTCCAATGCGTGTGCAGCCAGGCTGTGTGTGTTGATAGACACAAACAGCACCAGTAAGCCACACCCTCGCTCCCTCCTCACAGGAGTTTGATTGACAACAACAGGCGCCTATGGCTACCATTGCTCTGTGTCTCCTGTGAGACCAGGAAGTGAAAGGAGTGGTGCTGCAGCCAGGACAGCACTGAAGTGGTGACAGGAGTCATCTAAATGTAGCACCCTCTACCATAGGTAGGTGCTAGAGTGAGGATTTTTGGTAGGTTCTGTCAGTACAGGTAAATTTAAGCAGGCCTATGCTGCAAGCTAGGCCTGTTTGTTTTTGATCTGGGGGCAGGGAGTGGTTAGTGTAGCAGTGGGTGTGACCACCTGCACCATAGTTCTGAGGCGCCTCCCCTGCTTCCAGTGAGAATGTTCTGGAAGAGGGGCAGGGCCTAGAACTGGAGTGGTAGATAGCTCATGTGAGGATCCCTGACCAATCCCCAACTGGAATTACCAGGGGGCAGGCCTCCCATATAAGCTGATGTAACAGGCCACTGGGGAGGAGTTGTCAGCCGGGAGAAGTGGAGAATGGAGTACTAGACAGCAGCCGGAGGGCCCCCCCATCTGGGGGGGGGGGTGCGTCGATCATGGGAGCAGGCCCGGGAGAGCTGTAAGGGAGCTTCACCCTTACACGGTCATGGGTGACGTCCTCATCATTACACGGTCATTGATGAGGAGTTCCTGGACCAGAGGGGCAGGAGAAGCTGTCGGAACGTACGGTCTGATTAAGTTCTTCACCATGGACTCGGGGCAGAAGAAGGTCGGTGAGTGTACCACAATGGAGGGCTGGATGTGGAGACATACCAGAGAGTCTGTAAGGGAACTTCATCCTTACACGGTCATGGGTGAAGTCCTCATAATTACACGGTTATTGATGAGGAGTTCCTGGAGCAGAGGGGCAGGAGAAGCTGTCAGGCCGTACGGTCCAGTTAAGTTCTTCACCATGGACTCGGGGCAGAAGAAGGTCGGTGAGTGTACCACAATGGAGGGCTGGATGTGGAGACATGCCAGGGAGTCTGTGAGGGAACTTCATCCTTACACGGTCATGGATGAAGTCCTCATCATTACATGGTCATTGATGAGGAGTCCTAGAGCAGAAGAGAGAATAGTGTCAAATCAATGTGGCCCGAGGGCACAGGATTTGCTAGCTGGGAACAGTAGTCCACCGTTCAGCACATGCTATTAAACTACTAGGCCTCCAGGGAGAGCTACTGCAGGCCTCTGGCCTAGTAGCAGCAAACAATCAGAGTCAGCATTAGAGACTGTTCAAAATGGGATCTTTTGCATATAGAAGAGGATGTGACAGGAAACATAATGTGCTAAAGAATTAGTTTGTGCAGGAGGGAAGGATTCTTGGGAGCAATAGTCTGCAGGAGTTACGCAGAGGAGGAGCAATAATCTGCATGGTGATGCAGGGAAGAGACTGTAGATGTTATATATGCGCATCATTTCATCAAGTCTCACTTGAAGATCTAATTTATAAAAATGATGCCAAGATAATTGTTCTATAGGCATCTCATATGTCCTTTCCCCAACCAAGTTATATCCCCCCAATAAACAAAAACAAAACAAATCAAATGACTGTTCATTGTCTCAGAAGTGATATATGAATGTCAGGCAGCAGGGTGATATGGTGGATGTTAGTAATTAGTGACAACATGCCGCTACATAAGTATTGAGAAACAGGGTGTCTTTTTCTGCAGCCAGTAAACTCCCCTGCATGTTATCATATGTGTCCATGCACACTTATGCCGCGTACACACGATCGCACATTCCGACAACAAAATCCATGTTTTTTTTCCGACGGATGTTGGCTCAAACTTGTCTTGCATACACACGGTCACATAAAGTTGGTCGGAAATTCCGAACGTCAAGAACGCGGTGACGTACAACACGTACCACGAGCCGAGAAAAATTAAGTTCAATAGCCAGTGCTGCTTTTCTGCTTGATTCCAAGCATGCGTGGCACTTTGTGTGTCGGAATTGTGTACACACGATCGGAATTTACGCAAACGGATTTTGTTGTCGGAAAATTTGAGAACCAGATCTCAAATTTTGTGCGACGGAAATTCCGATGGAAACTGTCGGATGGAGCCTACACACGGTCGGAATTTCCGACAAAAGGCTCCCATCCAACATTTTCCGTCGGAAAATCCGACCGTGTGTACTGGGCAATAGGCTTTTATCAGTATTTTTTTTGGAGGGGCGCTTTCTGGCTGGAAAAAAAAACCCAAAACAAGTGGGTTAAGGAGTTTTTCAGCTGTAAAAACGCTCTAACTCTGAAAAAAGTTTAAAGACGCTGAAAAAGTGTCTATTCTGCATTTATCAGCATTTTTGGGCCGTAGGCTTTTGTGGGAGTATAGTTTTGCTAAAAAAAAGCTAAAAAAAACACCGTTAAAAAACGCTGAAAAACACTACTGCAAAAACACTGCAAAACTCATTCTACAACTACAGCTTTCTACAGCTAACGCTGCTGACGTTTTTATAAACATCCAGTGCGCATGAGGCCTCATCTCTCTCCAAAACATTTTATTTGGATAGAAAGGTTAAAGCCTCCGTCACGCTTTTATTGCTTTCTGTGTCCCTATTGGAGAAATTTCTCCTCACTTCCAGTCAGGACAGGAAATGATGAAATATCTCTCAAAGTGGACACAGACAAAAAAACAGAACAGAGTGGGAAAGGATTAAAACTACTTAAAATGTTTTTACTGCTGTCTTGTGACAATCACATGCATAATTCCTTGTCCTAGTGTCACAGGGACAGGAAAATGTCCCCCATGGGGTCTCAGATGGAACAGAAGTTGTTCACCTTGGCTAGAGTTAAGCTTACAGCTCCACAGCCGCCAAAAGAATCAAAACTAAAACTAGAATGTATCATTTTTTTTGCCCAGATTTGTAGAAATCAAAATTGCAGATGTGACCACTCCCCTCACAAATTCACACTAAATTTGCATGGAAATTGCACATGGCAAGCAGATATTGCAATGCGAATTTGCACCGTGTACCAACCACTTCCCGCCCAAAGACATAATATGACGTCTTTGAATTTCACATCCCCCCTTCCTGCCGCCATATGGTGCTTCTCCGGGCTCTCCCGTGTCATCGGGGACCCGGGGAAAAGGATCGGCCGCCGCCGGGTGATGACCATAGAGATTTCCGGTGACCAGATGGTCACCAGTCATCTCTATGACCGTCGGAGGCCCGGGAGCGACGTTATGACATCACGTCCAGCCCACGGATGTAAACAAAGCTGGTAAGCATGAGATTGTGGATTTTTTTCCCGATCTCATGCTTTCCAGCCTGGAGGAGAGATGTGGGGTCTTATTGACCCCTCATCTCTCCATAAAGAGGACCTATAACGAACGATTCCTATTAAAAGGGATGTTTACATTCCTTGTAATAGGAATAAAAGTGATTAAAAAAAATGTAAAAGAAAGCGTAAAAATAAAAAAAAAACTAAAATAAAAAAAAAAATTTAAAAAAATTTAAAACACCCCTGTCCCCAGTAGCTTGCGCTCAGAAGCGAATGCACATATAAGTCCTGCCCACATATGTAAACGCTGTTCAAACCACACACGTGAGATATCGCTGCGTGCGTGCGCAAGTAACAATTCTAGCACTAGACCTCCTCTGTAACTCTAAATATGTAACCTGTAAAAAAAATTAAAGCGTCGCCTATGAAGATTTTTAAGTACCGAAGTTTGGCATCATTCCATGAGTGTGCGCAATTTTATTTATTTATTTATTTATTTTTAAATATTTATTTATATAAATTTTTCATTACAAAATTACAACAGTATGTAGCTCTCCTCCAACAGAGAGACTACAACCTTAATATTATTATCAACATTCCATTACAAACCCAGATCTATTTCCCCCCTCCCTCCATCCCCCCAAACCCTCCCCCCCTCCCCTCCCCACTGCAGATTGGAGTACTCCTGTTCAACCTGGGCTGTCCGGGGACCCTTCTCGGTCAGTCCCACCTTGTCACCTCCTCCAGGTAGCGCCATGTACTTTTATACATCCGCCATCCTGCCCATTTATCCCCCCGATTTTCCCCCTCGTCCAGAAACAGTCCCTCTCCGTCCACTCCCTCCATGTTATATGTCGCGTTTATACAGAAGAGCCAATCTCGTATATTTGGACTATCTGGTTATAGCCAATTCTTCACGATCTGTCTCTTAGCCAGGTCCAACAGTATGGGGACTGCCGAGTTCTGATTTTGCTTGATGGGCTCCTCTGTACCGTGGAACAGACATACCCATGGATCCTCTACCACAGTTTTACCCGTAAGAGTTTTGATCAATTCTATTATTTTTTTCCAGAAGGTTTTGATGGCAGCACACTCCCACCAAATGTGCGCCATCGTCCCCACAGCCCCACACTTCCTCCAACATTCTTCTGATTTCGCCGGATCGAACTTCTTCAATTTGTCTGGGGTGGCATACCACCTTCCTAGGCATTCGAAGTTTATCTCAGTCCTCTTACTGTCTACTGCTGATTTATGTAACATCTTCAAAATTTTCAGAAATGTGGAATTACTACACCGTGACCCTAGTTCCCTTTCCCAAGCCTTTATATACTGAGGCACCTCCAGCTCCTCTCTCTCGCTCAAAATTTTATAAATTTGTGAAACCAGGCCCCTCTGACGCTCCCCCTCACAGAGCCGCTCCAGGGGCCTGTATTCTTCCACCCCTCTAAGAGGTTTCGGCAATTTCCCAATAAATACAGACAGCTGGAGGTACCTCCATGGATCGATGGAAAAATTCTCTGGCTTCTCTTTTAATTCAGAATAAGTGCATATTTTCCCCTCTTTAATTACATCTCTTATTTGTAAACTATCCCTCTTGATCCAGTTCCCTCCCACCTCCCTCCTCCCTGGTGCAAAAAAATTGTTCTCTTTAAGAAATATCAAAGGTAAGTTGTATGTCCACTTATTTTGCATGTGTACCTGATCCCACACCTTCAAAGCATTATGTGTTAGTGTCGGCGTCTCTGTTTAGTGCTCTATATTTGGGTGGGTCCCAAATTATGTGACTTAAATCTTTATTACTCATACAGTGTTCTAAATCTACCCACCTCCTTTCTAGACCCCCCTTAGACCATTCTATGACTCGTGTCAATACCACCGCTTTATAATATTTATGAAAATCAGGCAGCGACAGCCCTCCTTTCTCTTTCCTCCTGCTCAGGACAGATCTAGCAATACAGGGCTTTTTGCCACCCCAGACAAACCTCAATATTAGGCCCCTTAAAGCCCTAAAGTACACCTGGGGGAGGGGAATAGGGAGCATCTGGAACTTGTACAGAATTTTGGGCATTATAGACATTTTCACCGCATTAATGCGTCCGAACCATGAAAGGGGGCGATAGGCCAGAACTCCAACCTCTCGTCTGATTTCATCTAACAAGGGGATATAGTTATTTAGATACAGTTCCTTCAGGTTTTTCGATAGCTTAACCCCCAGGTAGCTAATCGCCTTCCTCCAAGGGAAGGGGAAAGACCCTAAAAGGCTCTCCTCCTCCTCTTTTCTCATGTTCATGTTGAGCACCTCTGACTTCCAGAAATTAATTTTAAAGTTTGAAATCTCCCCGAATCTTTTCAGTTTCTTCAAGATGTTTGGGATCGTGATCCTAGGATTTGTAATAAAAAACAACACGTCATCTGCGAAGGCCGCTAGTTTGTGTTCCTCTGATCCTATCCTTACCCCCTACAGTCTGGATCCCCACGGATGACAGATAATAGTGGTTCTAAGGTAAGGACAAATAGTAAGGGGGACAATGGACACCCCTGCCTGGTGCCAATCTCCATCCGGAAGGGCTATGAGGACACACCATTAGTCCTCACAAATGCCGTTGGGCTGGTGTATAATATTTTCACCCAAGAGATGAATCTCTGGCCCATCCCCATTGTTTCTAGGGTTTTGAACATCCACCCCCAGTCTACCCTGTCAAACGCTTTTTCTGCGTCCAGAGACAGGAATCGAACTGGGGGCCCCCCTCGCTTGATGGAGTCTACCAGCAGCACAGACCTCACTCCATTGTCTCTACTCTGTCTTCCCGGTACAAACCCCACCTGGTCTGGGTGGACCAGGGAAGTCATTTTATCTCTTAATCTCCCTGCCAAGACTTTAGCGAATAACTTTACATCAGCATTTAATAATGAAATGGGTCTATAGCTCGAACACAGCTCCCTATTCTTATCTTCTTTGTGGATTAATGTTATAGCCGCTAATAGTGCATCCCCCCCATTTTGCAGTCTGGACCCAGTTTGTTCCAATAGTGTCTTAGTCTGGGTAGTAAAATTTGTTGGAATTTTACTAGATATGATGAAGTGAATCCGTCGGGGCCAGGGCTTTTCCCCTTGGGTATACTCTTAAGGGCCACAAGGATTTCTTCCTCTTCTATTGGTCTGTCAAGGAGATCTCTCTCCTCTTCAGATATCTTTGCCACCTCTACCTCCTTTAAGAAATCTTCCATCCTCTCCTCCTTTGTACTTTCTCCAATTACCTTTTGTCTGATTGAATATAGATCCTTGTAATACTTTCTGAACTCTTTTCGCTATTCCCTTACTTGAACCTACTATTTCTCCTTTTTTATTTTGTATTTTCATAATGTACCGTATTTATCGGCGTATAACACGCACAGACGTATAACACGCACATTCATTTTAAGAGGGAAGTTTCAGGAAAGAAACCTACATTTTAAATAAGAAACTTTGAAGCAAAATAAGAGTCAGTGCCCATCTGCAGCCTGACCATTGCCATCAATGCAGCCTGATCAATGCCCATCTGCAGCCGCACAAGTGCCATCAATGCAGCAGCCTCACCATTGCCATCAATGCAGCAGCCTCACCATTGCCATCAATGCAGCAGCCTCACCATTGCCATCAATGCAGCAGCCTCACCATTGCCATCAATGCAGCAGCCTCACCATTGCCATCAATGCAGCAGCCTCACCATTGTCATCAATGCAGCAGCCTCACCATTGCCATCAATGCAGCAGCCTCACCATTGCCATCAGTGCAGCCTGATCGAACAGAACAGTGGTCCAATGGCGGCCCAGGAGACGGGGCTTCCTATTACAGAGGCCGCCAAGTAAACAGGAGATTCTCACTGAATGTAATCTGAGGGCACTCATCCCGCCCCACTCCCTGTCCCCTCTGAGGCAGCTAAAGTTGAAGTATTGGCGTATAACATGCACACGCTATTTGCACCCAATTTTTAAGGTGAAAAAGTGAGTGTTATACGCCAATAAATACAGTAATTCCTCTCTCTTTTCTTCTTCAGTATCCTTGCCAGATGTTTACTTATTTTATTACCCCAGACATATCTATCCTTTGATAATTTATTAAGGGCCCTTTTTGTGTCTTGTTCCATGCTATCTCTCAACTCTTCTCTTTTTGCAACTAACTGTCGATAGCTGTCCTGGCATAGGCCTTTTGATTTTTTGTGTCCCTGTTCTAATATCTGGATTTCCTCGATGAGTTTTTCTCTCTCCTCCCTTCTTTTTCTTTTCAACCCGGTCCCTATAGAAATCAACACCCCCCTAATATACGCTTTATGCGCCTCCCACAACACCGCCGGTGAGATTCCTCCTGTATCGTTAACTCTGAAGAAGAATTCTATTTCATCCTTAATCTTTTCAATCACTTTGGGTTCCAAAAATAAATTTTCATTTAATTTCCAAGAATATGGCTGTCTTTGTGTTTCTGTAAGTCTAATCCTTAATGTGACTGGCGTATGGTCTGATACAATTGTGACCTCTATTCTGGTCTCCTCCGCAGAGTCCACCAAACTGTGATCCAACATTATATAGTCCAGCCTCAAGTACGTCCCGTGCACAGGGGAGAAAAAGGTATAGTCATTAGTTTTTAAGTGTTGCATCCTCCACACATCCATTAAGTGATTTTCCTTTAACCGTTTTTTAATCATGCTCAATTGAGCCTTACTTGTCCCCTGTGCCCGGGACATACTATCGTGTTCGGGGTCCAGACAGATGTTGAAGTCACCCGCCAACACCACCTCCCCCTCCCTAAATTCCGCCAACTTGGAGAGCAACCCCTTTAAGAATATAGTCGGATTTTTATTAGGGCAGTAAACATTCGCCAATGTAAGCTTTTTCCTATCTAGCATACCCTTGAGAAATAAGAATCGGCCCTCTGGGTCCGCCAATCTCCCCATTTCTGAGAATTTCACGGAGCCAGAAAACCCTATTGCCACACCCTTGGATCTGCTTATTGGTGAATCGCTGTAGAACCAGGTGGGCATTCGTGATGAATATAATTTAATATTTGCTCCCTGCGTCAAGTGTGTTTCCTGTAGGAATGCTACGTCCGCTCTGTAGTGCTGGAGCTCCCTGAGGATCTTGTGTCTTTTTCCTGGGGTGTTCAGACCCTTGACATTGTAGGACAGTCATTTTAACTCAGGCATATCTATATTTCATCCCCTTTCTCTGACAACCTCTGTGTACTCCCACTCTGCAGTTTACCTCCCCCCTCTCCCCTCCCATTCCCCCCCCCACCCCTCCCGGCCCCACCAGCCTTAAGCCCGTACATATGGAACCAACTGGATCTCATATCCCGAGCCATCTTCTCGGGGGGGGGGCTCTCCTCAGGTGGCCACTGGTGCCCTCCTCCCCGCCACCCATATGGCAGGGAAGTGGGCTAGCGGGGCCCTGGCGCACAATCCCGTCGGGTCGTAGATCACCTCCACCTCTCCTCC
Organism: Aquarana catesbeiana; assembly: GCF_042186555.1. NCBI lineage: Eukaryota > Metazoa > Chordata > Amphibia > Anura > Ranidae > Aquarana > Aquarana catesbeiana. The sequence continues at coordinate 217,210,285 of NC_133332.1, forward strand.
AGCTCTGAGCCTTTTGTATCGCTGTTGCCTCCTATCCCCAATCCCCATCTCCCCCCGCCCCCCCGTCCTCAAATCATAGACACAGAGTCTCAGTCTTCAATCTATCCCTCCGTCTGCACCCAAAAAGTGGGAGGCAAAGAGGAGGAGGGAGAGAAGAAAAAAAAAAAAAAGTCCTCTATCCCTCTCTTTTTCTTGCCCTTGTCCTCTTATCACTTTTCCATTTTTTCTCATATAGGTGCTTCTGGTGGGGTGATCCCCAGATTTTCACAAAAGTCCCGCACTTCCTCCGGATACTTCATTTTATATGTTCTTCCTTCTTTTGTCACTAGTAGGGATGTTGGAAACCCCCAGCTATACTTCAGGTTGGCCTTCTTCAGTTGATCCAGCAGGGGTTTTAATTGCCTTCTTCTTGCCAATGTTCCTGCTGATAAATCTGAAAAGATTTTTAACTCTTTGTTGTTGCAGCTAGGGGGGGTAGCCCCTCTGAGGTTGGTCCATATCTTCTCCTTATCTTCGTATGAGTGGAACTTTACTATTACATCTCTTGGGATTTCTTGCCTCATATTTGGGGGTTTTCTGATCCTGTGGACCCTGTCAATCCTCAGGACCTCATCTTCCCTTCTTCCCAGGATCAGATTAAAAATTTTCTGCAGCTTGTCTCTCAAGTCCTCATTTTGTTGTTCCGTAAGGTCTCTTATACGCAGATTTTGTCTTCTGCTTTGATTTTCTTGTTCTTCTAGCTTTTAGGTCAATAAACGAAACGATTATCATCCTGTATTTTCTTCATCCGCTCTTTTAGATCCTGTATCTCTTTCACTTGGGGATCCGTAGTTTCTTCTATTTCTTCCACTCTATGTAGGAGATGACTCATGTCCGACCGCACACTTGAAATTTCTGATTTGATAAAATTTTCCAGCTTGGTGAACATTTCTGTCATCTCTGCTTTTGCTGATAAAGGGTAAAGCATTTCTCATCTCCTCTGGATCATACATAACACCAGCCTCCTCTTGCTCCATATCTTCTCTAGGCTTCTCCCCCTGTCCCCCTTTTTGTTTCAACTGTGTTTTTTTATCTTTCGTTCCTGCTTGTTTCATGTCAGCGGCTGGACTTTTGGCGGCCACTTCCTTAAGGTATTTCTGTATTGTACTTGTATTGAGGCTCTCCCTAGGGGTCTTGGGTTCAGCTGTTTTCTGGTTACGTCCTCTCATACTTCACCTGGACTTGCTTTGGATTAAACTAAACCCAATCAGCAGTTGCATGCCCGCCTTCCACCTAGTCTTCAACTCCTACTGCTCCATATAACGCCCTCCACTAGGGCTACCCGACTGTGCACAGTCTCCGTCTATCCGTGGGGCCGGCTCCAGATAGTGCCTTTATGGCTCTATAGTTTCGGTTGCAGGCTCCCCTACTCCTTCCCAGTATACTTGTGTAATTGAACAATTAATTACCGGAAATAAAAAGAAAAAAAAAGTGTACAGTCTCTTTATATGGCCTGTTCCTTTCCTTCCTCTTCCTTTATTTCACCTCACATCTCTTCCGATCATATCATTTATCAGTTAACAATTCATCGAATCAATGAAAGTCATACCTGGGGAGGTGCTCTTCTTCTGTGCTTTTTTAAACCCACCAGATCCTTATGTTGCAATGTGCCATGATATTTGCACTTGATCTGATCACATCTAGATCCGGAGCAGGGTGGACCAGGGGGAGATGCTGCTATTTGTCTGTTTTATTTTCAAAGGAACGCTGGCTCTGCTGTGGGACGCTGTCGTATGGAGGGTCTAATGCCGGCTCTCCCGTCACTCTGCCCGCTCCGGAGTTCCGCCCGCTGATCTCTCTCCCCTGCTAAGCTCTCCGCATGGGAATCCGTTCCTCCTCTCCATTGCTGGAGGCGACAGGGACGCCAGCCGCGTCCTCTCAGTCCTACAGGGCTCAGGGCGGCAGCAATCTCTCACCTCACCGCACGCCCCATGCACGCCGACCCGCTCCGTCCTGCCTGCCTACGTCCTCCACTCCGGCGCCACCTTCGGCCCCTCCCCCCATCAGACGTCTCACGTCTGCATCGATGCTACTCGAGTGTGCGCAATTTTAAAGCGTGACATGTTGGGTATCTATTTACTCGACGTAACATGATCTTTCACATTATACAAAAAAATTGGGCTAACTTTACTGTTTTGTTATTTTTTAAATCATGAAACTGTTTTGATTTTTTTTTAAAAAGCATTTGAAAAATTGTTACGCAAATACCCTGTGAGACCGCCATTTTATTCCCCAGGGTGTCTGTTTAAGAAAATATATAATGTTTGGGGGTTCTGAGTAATTTTCTATCAAAAAAATGATGATTTTTACATGTATGAGAGGAGTGCCAGAATAGGTCAGGTATGGAAGTGGTTAAATTTGCACCGAATTTGCAGTGCATAAGTGTGAATCAGTGTTCTGTCAAATTAGCCAACTGGTCTGAAACACCAACCACGTCACTTCCGGCTTCTTTAAACCATCATTAATTGGAGATTTTGATGAATTGCTGTTTAGACACAACACCGGCAAATACAGTCCAGGAAGATTTAGTTGTTTTGACAGCACAGCGGCTAACGTGTATAAAGTTGTCGCCGCCTCAGAGGCGGACATTTTGTTGGCTAGTATCTGAGTGGAGTAACAATCTCATAATATCGCGCATCGGATGATTCAGTTGCCGGTGTTGTGTCCAAACAGCAATTCTTCAAAATCTGCAATTACTGATGGTTTAAAGAACCGGAAGTTAAGTAGGTGGAGTTTCTGACGAGTTGGCTATTTTGACAGAACACTGGCACTTAGTGAAGAACAGCTTCAAATCTTTCCTATGACAGATTTTTTTTTTACAAAAATTGCAACAAATATAGAACATTCCCGTGACCACGTCCGCTAGTGACGAAACAACGTAGGGAGGAGGAGCTACGTTCTGACCTCACAGCTGCACGTCCAGTCCCGGAAGCTACGGGCTGTTTAGAAGCCGTCCGGCTCATCTTTTTATGCCTATCTTGCTCATTTACATCCTTCGTTTTGTAAGTGTCCATTTGTCCTTTTTATATCTTAATAAATGTTAAGGATTTACGCTATGTGGAGCTTTTCTGTCTTTTTTGGTGAATTTACTGCCCACCCACTGATCCATCTGTTGACCATTCCTGCTGACGCTGAGGAGTCCAGTACTTGCCAGTGAGATCCCGGGCTGAGGTTACAGCCACTCGCCCAGTGTGGTCCCCTGTAATAAGGGACCACCGATTTCTGGTAAGCGGCAGCCTTTTCTGTGGTGGAGGATATTTTTCACTTGTCACTTCAGTGTGGAATTTCACGATACATCACTTTAGGATCAACACCATTTTTGGACTTTTTATGATATGGATTTATTCTTTTTCAGTATGGATTGATTTATTGATTTTTTGTTTTGTTTTTTTCATTTTTCACTTAGTCATTGGATAATTTTTTATAATTAGATCTCTTTATTTGCCTATTTGCATATTTGATTATCACGTATTTGTATTCATATTTTGTTTACATACAGTTTGATGCACCCAATTTTGCACTTTTGTTTTGGGTTCCCTATAACCTCTATTTGTGTCACCTAGTGTGGCTTCTTGGCACCTAGCATTAGGTAGCATATGTCATTTCATTATTTCACTATTTAGCACGACTTTTTGCTGTGTTTATCTGTTTAGTGTCGTATAACACTTTTTAGTTGCAGCTCATCTCTTTGTACACCTTATAGCGCAGTATCTCTTTTTACACGTGTTATAAAATACTCCCCGCTGCATGATTGGTAAATAGAAAATCTGCTCCAGTTAGTCCCTAGAGACTCGGTTATTCCCCTGCTTTGTTTACATGCAAATGGAGAGGTTCACGCTATTATCGATTAATTATAATGAACTTTTAAAGCTAAATATCAATTTAATTTACTGACAAGTCCTAGCGTCGGAATTAGCATAAACGATTTTTAACCACTTTACATCATTGCAATAGGTAATCAAGCACGCAGGTTTGGATTGGGTGACCTGTGTTCACTGGCTTTCAAGTGAAAGTTACAATAGCCTACCATATTCAGAACTTCTTGGCTGAGGTGTTTTCAATTTATTTTTATAAATACCATTTGAAAAAATACATATAAATATATGGGTGATGATTCTGTGTACAAAAAGTTTACTGGCAAGATATGCAAACACATTTATATTTATAAGTGAATTATTTTGATAACTAAATAACATAAACAATATATTTCATGCTTTATATATTAATAAATATGTAAAATACATAATAATAATAATATTGTTTAATGTGGTATACATTCCTAAATAAGTAATGTTTAATTGGGTACATATTTCTAAATAAATAAAACAATATGCTACTGTATGTGGTCTATATTCCTAAATACATTAAAAAATGTTTTATGTATATTCCTAAATAAATAAAAGAAATGTTCAATGCAGTAGGTACAAACCCAAAGTAGGGTGGGACACGCTTCCACCTTGACTGTTGATGGAGACTATTAAACGCTTAACTTAACAACAATGTGTAGTTTTATTTGAGTATACCCACACACGCAGGGTTCAGAAAGACTGACAGCTTGGCGTCTGTAGAGAAGCTTTTACTAGTTAAAAGGCCCCCCTCCCAAAAGTCATACGGTATTTTATTTATAGGTGGATCTGGTAGGCTGAGCCACCTGAGTTCTTGTCTTTGTGTTATTTTCTATATAATATAAAATACGTCTCAGACCATAGCTCAGAACACGCATAATATTTATGCTGCATATTCCTTGCACTTTCCTATGCCAATCTGGCACGTAGCTCTGGAGACCCTCTTATTAGGAGCAACCAGCCATGCAAGTTACTTTGTGTGCAAAACATGTTCTGCAAACCCAACAATGCATTTACTGATTAGAGATCAACTGACGGAATATGCAATGTACCACACCAATGAGCCATCATAGTAAAATATATCACAGTAATAAGGTGAAAGTACCGAAACACCAGGTACGAAAATTCTCCTGAACAGACAAACTATATTTCCCAAAGTGAACGTTTCAGCATTTTTATACATTAAAACTAAAAGTCCTACCTCTCTAAAAGTAATGTCACTTTGTTATAGGATGATAGTGAGGGGGCACTAATATACATTGATGTTAACACAATTAAACAACAGTCACATAAATTGTAAACTGATAGCCTACGTAAATAGTATCAAAGTGCAACGTGCTTATTGGTAATGTGAAAAAAAATTCATTAATAGTGAAAAAAGTCCTCTTTAAAGTCCATAAATTCTTCAGTGAACAGTTACCAATGTGCCATGAAGTGTAACACCATTACCATTTGGCAGTGAATCCACAGATACACACCCGATGTGCTTAGTTAGGATTTCCCACTCACCAGACCAATATGACCTCTTTACTTAAAAAGAAGAGCTTTGTGGGTATAATCTTTAGACTTGCTTGAATATCATTGGTGATAAAAAACTGGGGACTTATTCCCAGTACACAGGATTTTCCAACAACAAAACTGTGGATTCTTTTCCGAAGGATGTTGGCTCAAACTTGTCTTACATACACACGGTCACACAAATGTTGTTAGAAATTCAGGATTGCCAAAAACACCGTGACGTACAACACGTACGACGAGCCGAGGAAAATGAAGTTCAATAGCCAGTGCGGCTCTTCTGCTTGATTACGAGCATGCGTGGACTTTTGTGCGTCGGACTTATGTACACACGCTCGGAATTTCCGACATGTTTTGTTGTCGGAAAATTTGAGAACCTGCTCTCAAACATTTGTTCCGACAACAAATGTGCTATGGAGCATACACACGGTCTGACTTTCTGACAACAAGCTCACATCCAACATTTGTTGTCGGAAAATCCTATCGTGTGTACAGGGCATTAGGATTGCATCCTCCTCTCCACCCATTGTAAATAAGAGAAGGAAGGAACCATGGCGTAAAATTGTATTTAATAAAATTTCAAAACAGATAACAAAAGTGCCTGCTTACATTAGTGCGTGCCTCTTCCACAGAGATGAAAACAGGAAGTTCGGGACCTCGATATGACATGACCGAAAGCCGTCTTGATGTATGTTTGACAACGCCATCAGGAAGCACGTTACTTTGTTACCAGGAGCCTGACTTCATGGCCTAAGCTGGTTATACACTATACAATCTGACTGTTCAACTTCTGCACAAACTCATTTATGTAATATCCAAAATATCCAAATAACCAAAACATTGGGCAGGGAGAGTCAAATGACCAGTATGAATATTTATCATGCCTCAGCCAATCCCTGGACAGAGGCATCCAGAAGGTGGCTGGGGAGGTGATAAGTCTTTGGGAGGCCTTGCCAGAGTGTTCTTTCCTCTTCAGGGAGTGTTTCAGTTCTCCTAGGGCTGCTGCCCCGGGAGATAGTTAGTGAGACCAATAATTGCAGTCTCTGCCTCAGCAGGACATAGGCAGAGGACCTGGAGAAGATTGCTAATTGGGTTTATACTGAAGTGCATCATACTGGAGTCTTGTTTTGGAGAAGGAGAGTTTCTGGAGAGTTTCAGTTATCCTGGGGCTGCTGTCCCTGGGAGATAGCTAGTGCGACAAATAATGTTATTTCCCACGGCTTCTGGAAGAAGCTTCCAGAACATCAGGCAGGGAGAGTCAAATCACCAGTATGAATATTTATCATGCCCCAGCCAATCCCTGGAAGGAGGCATCAATATTGTGGATGGGGAGGTGATAATGTTTGGGAGGCCTTGCCAGAGTGTTCTTTCCTCTCCAGGGAGAGTTTAAGTTCTCCTGGGGCTGCTGCCCCTGGGAGATAGCTAGTGAGACAAATAATTTCAGTCTGGGCCTCAGCTTTATTTACTGGAGGGCATCATACTGGAGTCCTGGTCTGGAGAAGGATACTTATTTCCCTCACCGAGGAGCTAACTGTGGATGTTTGTCATGGACTCTTGGGCATGCAAGTGCTAAAAGGGAACTAAGTGCCAGGAGAAGATGCTGTATGGACTGGGACACTGCTTGTAGAGTCCTTGTAGAGTCCTAGATATACAGTACTGTACTAGCCATCCCCCTTTACCCCCAGGAAAAGATGCTTAGAGAAGATTCGCAAAAGAAGCTGTCCTCCTGTTATTTTTTTGTTTGGAGTATACTAATCTCTAAACTTCTCTCCTAAAAGACATCCCCTAGACTGAGCCTGTATTGTGCATGGAACTGTGTCTGTGGCAGGCAGCATTTGTACTAGCAAGGGAGACCTGGATATATTCTCAGCGGCCCCTTCAGGGGGGGAAGGGTGCTACACTTACCATAAACTATCCAGCACAGCACACCATAACCGCCATTTTCCAGTAATAATTTTTGATCACAAAAAAAAAAACTTCTGGAAACTTGTTTAAAAGTTGCAAGGTGATCACAAAGCTTAAACGTTTTTTTTCTTTTTGTTATGTATCATCAAACACAAATGCAGCAAGACCTAAAACATCCTCAGTAAACTCCTTTGCCCTATTTTTAGTCCGAGTTACTATGGAAATGTCATGTTACTTAGATTACTGTGCTGTGATTGTTTTCTGTTATTCACACAGATCAAATGAAAAGGAGAAAGGAGAAACAAGACGCTTCACAAGTAACAGAAGCCGTGTTGTTTCACTGAATGGAATTTTGCATAGCTCACAGCGGAGCCACTATCAGTGGTTGGGGCCCCAGATCATCCCCTTTGTTAGGGCACCACAGTGTACCCTATATCAGGGACCACAGAAACAACTCTCCACCAAGAATGGAATGTGTGGCAAACTGATGTACAACTCAGCTCCTGAGCTATACACATAATCATTTTAATCTCATCGCTTTCCTAACGATATTTACTATATAAGTAAAACATTATGTATTCAGACAAGGGAGCCTGAACTATGTAATATGTCCACAGACATCGACTTATCACCAGTGGGTCCGACCAAGCTCACCATACACTGTGCCTTCTCCCACCTGACATCCTTTGACTGAAAAACTGAAGGAATGGAAAATTGATGGCCAATTAGTGGCTACATCCAATCAGATGCAGTTGTTGTTCAGATATTCTGACAGCTGCTTGCAACAGCTGTTGGAACACAATGGTCTGGGAGGGGGGGTTAGTCCATCTGCGTTGTTATAGGTTTATAGGTTGGACTTGATGGACTTGTGTCTTTTTTCAACCTCACCTACTACGTAACTATGTTAGCATGGACAGAGTAGCCTGCTAGTTTTTTTTTAAATTTTCATTCAGCCTAAAGACTATCAATGTATAGCTTAAAGCAGGGGTAGGCAACCTCGGTCCTCCAGCTGTTTTGAAACAAGTCCCATGAGACATTGCAAAACCCTAACAATCACAGGAATGACTCCTAGAGGCAGAGGCATGATGAAGGGCCGAGGTTGCCTACCCCTGGCTTAAAGCATACCTCCCAACTGTCCCTGATTTTGAGGGACTGAAGGGCCGAGGTTGCCTACCCCTGGCTTAAAGCATACCTCCCAACTGTCCCTGATTTTGAGGGACTGAAGGGCCGAGGTTGCCTACCCCTGGCTTAAAGCATACCTCCCAACTGTCCCTGATTTTGAGGGACTGTCCCTGATTTGGAGCAATGTCCCTCTATCCCTCTTTCCTCCTAATTTGTCCCTCATTTTGGTCTGATCTATAGTTGTATATAAAATACAGTATTTATCTTTCAAAAGGTGTTTCCCAATTGCCCAATTTCTAAACTGCTGTATTTGTAAATTTCAAAAGACAATATAAAGGAATAGAAAAAAAAAGGAAAACTGTGCATAGAGATTGATAAGCTACCAACACTCCACTAGACAATATAGTGCAAATAAAAATGTCAACAAATTATTGTAGCACTTAAAATGGTGAATAAAAAAGTAAATGAATAAACGTAAAAGGTGAATGCCAATTCAACAGTAAACATGAGTGAATGAACAACCCATATATTTAAGTGCAAAAATGATATGAAAAAAACATTTAAAAGTCCAAATTCATTTGGAGACACCAAGAGGCGATTAATCCGAAGAATAAACAACCATAGAAAGTCTCTCTTGACTTGATAAAATATGGATCCCAAAAAGTGCAGTAGAAACGATGGACACACATACTATATAGCAGGTGTGTCAAACAGGCATTTGTGAGGATGAACCTCAACAAAATACACCACAGAAGGACACTGTAAGCAGGATAGGTCCCATCTGATATACCCCAAAGGTTCCCGGTAGCAAGACACAGACTCCAAAACTTGCGGTTAACCGCATCATATGGTGCAATGATCCATGATGTGCATGAAAAAAGAGAACTTGCAATTAGGTGTTATAAACGCGGTCACATATCCCCTCTTCCTTGCTGTCCAGAGCAGAGACAGCCAGGTAGGAGGGACCCAGATTCCTTCTGACGTATCTGCATATGAATTTGGACTTTTAAATGTTTTTTTTCATATCATTGCACTTATATATATGGGTTGTTCATTCACTCATGTTCACTGTTGACTTGACATTCACCTTTTACGTTTATTCATTTACTTTTGTATTCAACATTTTGAGCGCTACACTAATGTTGAATATAAAGGAATAGTAGTGATAAAAAAGCACTTGTGGGTTTAACTAATCATTTAGTTTGTATAATTCTCCTTTAAGGGGGCATGACAGGGGTGTGTCCTATGCCTACATAGTTTTGCAAATAGGTGTCCCTCGTTCCCATCTCAAAAAGTTGAGAGGCATGTGAAAGTGGTTGTAAACCTCCGACATGAAAGATGAACAAAAGCATATCCCTCTATAATGTGTTCTTGTCTCAATTAGGAGCACTAAGTGTCATTTCTGTCTGCTGCCTCGTTCCTCTGCTATCAGCATGAATCACTTCTGACAAGTTTTACTGTCACCAAGAGAAAAATGGTGACGGGGGAGGGACCTTCAGCTGATTGACAGCTTCAGCTCTGTTCCTATGTGCTGTGTGAAGGGGGAGGGTTTCTCGTCCCTCCAATCAGCTCTCAGAGCTTTCCTCACTGAGCTCTGCAGAGTAAAATTTAGGCTCCCCGCCCCCTTTTTTATGAACTCTCAGACAAGCTTATAAATCCAGAACTTTGAATTGATGTAGAGAAGAGACGACTACAGATAAACAGGCAGTGGCACTGGTGCTCAAAATATTTGGGGGGGGGGCCAAACAAACTGAGAAATACTGAACCCCCCATCAATTGCAGCCTCACTCTGCCATTGTGCGCATCAATTGCAGCCATTGTGTCCATCAAATGCAGCCACTGTGCTCATCAATTGCAGCCAATTGTGCCCATCATATGCAGCCACTTGTGCCCATTATATGCAGCCACTGAATCACTTCTGACAAGTTTTCCTGACACCAAGAGAAAAATGGTGACAGGGGAGGGACCTTCAGCTGATTGACAGCTTCAGCTCTGTTCCTATGTGCTGTGTGAAGAGGGGTGTGTCTCGTCCCTCCAATCAGCTCTCAGAGCTTTCCTCACTGAGCTCTGCAGAGTAAAATTTAGGCTCTCCGCCCCCTTTTTTATGAACTCTCAGACAAGCTTATAAATCCAGAACTTTGAATTGATGTAGAGAAGAGACGACTACAGATAAACAGGCAGTGGCACTGGTGCTCAAAATATTTTGGGGGGGGGCAAACAAACTGAGAAATACTGAACCCCCCCATCAATTGCAGACTCACTCTGCCATTGTGCTCATCAATTGCCGCCATTTTGTCCATTAAATGCATCCACTGTGCTCATCAATTGCAGCCACTGTGCCCATCAAATGCAGCCACTTGTGCCCGTCATATGCAGCCACTGTGCCCCATCATTTGCAGCCACTGTGCCGATCATATGCAGCCACTTATGCCCATCATATGCAGCAACTTGTGCCCTTCATATGCAGCCACTTGTGCCCATCATATGCAGCCATTGTGCCCATCAAACAAAGCCACTTGTGCCCATCATATGCAGCCACTTGTGCCCATCATATGCAGCCACTTGTGCCTATTATATGCAGCCACTGTGCCCATCAAATGCAGCCACTTATGCCCATCAAATGCAGCCACTTGTGCCCATCATATGCAGCCAATTGTGCCCATCATATGCAGCCACTGTGCCCCATCATATACAGCCACTTATGCCCGTCATATGCAGCCACTTATGCTCGTCATATGCAGCCACTTGTGCCCATCATATGCAGCCACTTGTGCCAATCAAATGCAGCCACTTGTGCCCATCATATGCAGCCACTTGTGCCCAGTGTATGCAGCCACTTGTGCCCATTATATGCAGCCACTTGTGCCTGTCATATGCAGCCACTTGTGGCCGTCATATGCAGCCACTTGTGCCCATCATATGTAGCCACTTGTACCCATCATATGCAGCCACTATGACCATCATATGCAGTCACCTGTGCCCATCAAATGCAGCCACTTGTGCCCATCAAATGCAGTCACTTGTGCCCATCATATGCAGCCACTTGTGCCCATCATATGCAGCCACTGTGCCCCATCATATGCAGCCACTTATGCCCGTCTGTCATGAAAGATATCCTGGTAATCCAGCTGCTTGTGGAAGACCTGTGCGCAGAATCCCTGTCAGTAGTATGAACGGGCGCACGCGTGTGCGCGATGGTGCGAGCGTGCGCGCACGGGCTGTGCGCGGGTGCGCGCAGATGCGCAGTGTGATAACACTTGGTGCCAAGAAGCTTATTTAAAGGAGTCTGTCATCATGGCTTCTTGCTGTCCGGTCTACAGCGTTTTCTGAGATGCTTGCTACTTGTTACCTGCTTACCTGATTCCTGTCTACCCGGCCTGTTCCAGACTACTCCTGTTTGCTGCTAGCCTCCAACCCCGGCTTGTCCTGAGTACTCTCTTGCCTCCTCCTTTGGTTTGTTCGCTGCCCGCCTGTTTCCGACCCGGCCTGCACCCCGACTACTCTCCTGCCTCCGTCTGGTACCTGCTCTGCCCGCCAGTGTTGACCCGGCCTGTCTGACCTCACCAGTGTTCCTGCCGAACTACAGAACACCTCCTTGCTGTCTGCTGTCCTGGAGTTCCTGCCAAGCTACAGAGTTCCTCCTTGCAGCCAGCTGTTCCAGTGTTCCTGCCAAGTTCAGTGTACCTCCCTGCAGTCTGCTGTGCCAGTGTTCCTGCCGAACTACAGAACACCTCCTCGCTGTCTGCTGTTCCAGAGTTCCTGCTAAGCTACAGTGCTCCTCCTTGCAGCCAGCTGTTCCAGTGTTCCGGCCAAGTTCAGTGTACCTCCTTGCAGTCTGCTGTTCCAGTGTTCCTGCCAGTCACTCTTCAGTTGCTTTAGAGGTCCGTATTAGCCCCAACACCTGCCATCTGTCAGGCTCTTGTGCTCCTCTGCATTCCTGAGTCCCTGTCTTCACTACCAGGGGTTCTCGAGCCAGAGGCATATGAGAGGGCGCTCCCTGCATTCTGGGCTACATCACCAGGTACGTGACAGTACCGGACAGCCATGTCCGAGGCCACGCAGGGAGCCTCTCCCATTGACGAGCTCTACTGCCACCTTGCTGGGCTTACTCAGGCGGTAAAGAGCCTGCAAGAGGGCTATACTCAACTGGAGGGACGTATCCAAGCCCTATCTGCATCCACACCTTCTGCTTCCGGGACTTCTGTTGCACCCTCACTGGTGATGATGCCGCCAGAGCCCAGGGTCCCCACGCCTGAAAGATTCTCAGGCAACCGGAGTAAATTCAGGACATTCCGCAATGCCTGTGAACTTTTTTTTGCTCTACAGCCGAGGACTTTCTCTCTTGAAGCCACCAGGTGGGATTTGTTATTTCACTGTTGTCAGGCAAACCCCAGTCCTGGGCTCATCGTCTCCTGGAGAAGAAGGATGCCTCACTTGATACTTTAAGCACCTTTTTTCAGGCCATGTCATTTCTCTATGAGGATCCGCAACTAGCCCCCACCGCGGAGGCAGCTTTGCACGCCTTGCAGCAAGGCCACAGGCCTGTGGAGGATTATGTGTCGGAATTTAGGCGTTGGAGTTCCGACACGAATTGGAATAATGCTGCCTTACTGTACCAGTTCCGTATGGGCCTTTCGGAATCTTTAAAAGATGAACTGGCCCGAGTGGGCATCCCAGAGACTCTAGAGGCCCTCATTGATCTGTCCATCCAAATAGACAGACGTCTAAGAGAACGACGTACAGAGCGATCCTCTGGCCCTTCTCGTCCTGTCTGGATGTTGCCCTGTGTGCCTAGTTCTTCCCACTCTGCCTCCTCAGCTGCGGCCACTGCCACCTCAGACACTCCGGAACTGATGCAGTTGGGCCCTTCACTACACCCTTCACTTACTCCTGAAGAGTGCCAATGCCGTCGGGCCGGTAACCTTTGCCTGTACTGTGGAGAACCAGGACATTTTGTACGAACTTGCCCAGCAAAGCTTCGCAAGTGCTTTTCCATCTCTCCTGCTCTTACTCCCATTGTGCCGAATAATATTTCTCATCTGGCTGTTCCTATTCTCTTACAGCTCCCAGGAGGGAATATATCAACCAGCGCTATAATTGATTCAGAGGCTTGCGTGGCTTCATGGACTTGTCCTTCGCTTTCAGACATCACATTACCCTTCGGCCCAGAGTGAAAGGACTTTCAGTGTATTTGGCCGATGGCTCTACTCTTAAATTGGGGCCAGTAACCCAGGAGACCTTACCTCTGCATACCACCATTGCGGAACTCATCAGGAGTTACTGTGTCTAGACGTCATTAAGTCTCCACTATTTCCCATCATACTAGGCATGCCTTGGCTGAAGGCCCATAACCGGCAAATCGATTGGATCTCGGGGAAGGTTGATTTCCTATCTTCCTATTGTCACCAACACTGCCTACCAGAAGTCACTGATGCCCTTTCTTCCCTACTATGCCTGGAAGCTGACGCTGAAACCCGTCAAGCTGTAACTGAAGCTTACCACAGTTTCTTGGACGTCTTCAGTCAAAAGGGTGCAGAGACTCTCCCTCCACATCGGCCGTACAATTGCCCAATCGAACTCCTTCCCGGAGCAGAGATTCCCTTTGGGAGAATTTTTCCTTTATCAGAACTGGAATTAGGAGCACTAAAGACTTACCGTATTTATCAGCGTATAACACGCACCGGCGTATAACACGCACCTCAATTTAGGAGGGAATTTTAAGGAAAAAAAACTTTTAGGAGGGAACTTGAAGGGAAAAAAACTTACATTTAAATGCCCATCATTGCAGCCTTCTCAGTAAAGCCTTGCCCCAGTGCAGCCTTGTCAGTGCAGCCATGTCAGTGCAGCCATGTCAGTGCAGCCTTGCTAGTGCAGCCATGTCAGTGCAGCCTTGCTAGTGCAGCCATGTCAGTGCAGCCTTGCTAGTGCAGCCATGTCAGTGCAGCCTTGCCAGTGCAGCCATGTCAGTGCAGCCATGTCAGTGCAGCCTTCCCCAGTGTCCAGTGCAGCCTTGCCCCAGTCCAGCCTTGCCCCAGTCCAGCCTTGCCCCAGTGCAGTCTTGCTGAAGCCTCTGAGCTTCAAAATCGCCGACCGCGATTTGAAAATGGCGCCACCGGCGCCGAAATACACAGAGCCGGTCCTCGGCTCTTCTCGGTGGCTCTCGTTTACTTTCGGCTCCACTCGGACGGTGAGCGGAGCTATCCGAAACTAGCCGAGTATACTCGGCTAGGTTCGGGCGGCGCTCGAGTGAAACCGAAAGCCGCCGAGAAGAGCCGAGGACCGGCACTGTGTATTTCGGCGCCGGCGGCGCCATTTTCAAATCGCGGTCAGCGATTTTTTCATTCTGACAGGTCAGAATCGCAGGGGATCGGCGTATAACACGCACCCGCGATTTTCCCCTGATTTTAAGGGGAAAAAAGTGCGTGTTATACGCCAATAAATACGGTATCTTGATGACAATCTAGAAAAAGGGTTCATCCGACCCTCCACCTCCCCGGCAGGAGCGGGAATTTTCTTTGTGGAGAAAAAAGCTAATTCTCTACGCCCATGCGTAGATTATCGGGCACTTAATAATATTACGATTAAAAACTGATATCCTCTGCCCTTAGTGCCAGAACTTTTTCAAAGACTGGGGTCTGCAGTAGTGTTCTCCAAGCTGGATCTTCGTGGTGCCTACAATCTTGTCCGTATTTGAAGTGGAGATGAATGGAAAACCGCCTTCCGCACTCGGTTTGGGCATTTTGAATATTTAGTCATGCCTTTCGGGCTTTGTAACACTCCTGCCACATTCCAACACTTCATGAATGACATCTTCAGAGACTATCTTGACCTATTTGTTATTATTTACTTAGATGACATTCTGATTTTTTCTTCCTCTTTAGCTGAACATCGTGAAGATGTCAAAAACGTTTTAACACGACTTCACGGCCTTTACGCTAAACCTGAAAAATGTGTCTTCGAACATCCAGTTCCTTGGTCTGATAATTTCCGTGGAGGGCATTAAAATGGATCTCAGAAGGTTTCCGCCATTCTGGACTGGCCAGCTCCTACCGACAAGAAGGGAATTCAATGTTTTGTGGGCTTCGCAAATTTCTACAGAAAGTTCATCAAGGGGTTTTCCACCATCATTTCCCCATTACAAGGTTAACCAAGCAGGGCCTTAAATTCCATTGGTCTCCTGAAGCTCAGGCGGCCTTTACAACTCTGAAAGATCTGTTCGTCTCAGCCTCAGTCTTAAAGCACCCTGATTCTACCCTACCATACATTTTGGAGGTGGACGCCTCGGAGATAGCGGTTGGAGCAGTGCTTTCCCAGAGACAGGGGCCTAGAGCTCTTCTGCACCCAGTCGCATTTTTTTCTAGCAAGCTATCTGAAGCAGAGAGGAACTATGATGTTGGGGATCGAGAGTTTTTAGCAATCAAGGCCGCACTCGAAGAATGGCGATATCTTCTAGAGGGAGCAGTCCATCCGATTCTTGTTTATACAGATCATAAGAATCTGGAATACTTAAAGACTGCCAAGAGTTTGAGACCACGACAGGCCAGGTGGGCACTTTTCTTTACCAGATTTTCATTCCACATAACCTATCGCCCCGGGTCAAAGAACACCAAGCCTGACGCTTTGTCGCGAATGTACAATGGACCTGAAGTATCTTCATCTCCAGACACCATCCTGTCCTCAGGAAACTTTCCCCTGCTCAAAGGGGATTTGCTTTCACAACTCAAACAAGCCTCCATAGGTGCCCCTTCTCCACCTGATGTCACTCTACAGGCCAGGGATGATCTTCTGTGGTATAAGGACAGGATTTTCGTACCCCAGGAGGTGTGAGTGTCGGTCCTTAGCTCCTGTCATGATCACATACTGGTCGGCCATTTCGGTGTGCAGAAGACCTCTGAACTTTTTTAGCACACGTTCTGGTGGCCGCAAATATGGAAGCACTGCAAGGACTATGTGGAGGCATGTGCCACCTGCATTCAGAACAAGGGCAGCAAGTCTAAGGCTTGGGGCTTGTTGAAGCCATTACCCATCCCGGAGAGGCCATGGAGGATGATCTCCATGGATTTCATTGTCGAGCTGCCACCTTCTGAGGGCTACACTACAATCTTCGTAGTGGTGGATAGGCTATCCAAAATGGCTCACTTTTTGCCAATGAAGGGCACACCCACTGCTGCTGAGACTGCTAGAACATTCATCAAGGAAGTAGTGAGACTTCATGGCATCCCTGTGAATATCACTTCAGATCGGGGGGTGCAATTTACTTCCAAGTTCTGGAGGGCACTTTGTGGATCTCTGAAAATTGACCTTTCTTTCTCCTCTGCCTATCACCCTCAAACAAATGGGCATACGGAAAGAACAAATCAGACGCTGGAACAGTATCTGCGCTGCTTTTCTTCTTTCTCCCAGGATGATTGGGCTCCTCTTCTACCTCTTGTCGAATTTGCATACAACAATTCTGTTCATTCAGCCACGAAGCGATCACTGTTTTTTGCAAATTACCGGAGTGCCCGATACCAGCTGTCCAAGAGTACCTAAATTTCTTTGAGTCAAATAATAAACTTCTGCAGGAGACTATGGCAAGGACTCAGAATTACAATAAAGAGGTATATGACAAGAAGAGAAGGGGGGAGCTTGATCTTAAGCCCGGGCATCAGGTCTGGCTGTCCACTTTGAATTTAAGATTGGCATGCCCTTCCAAGAAATTGGGCCCTAAATTCGTGGGTCCCTTCCCAGTAGTAAAGAAGATTAATAACGTGGCTTATGAGCTGAAGTTACCAGAATCATTCCGGATCCACCCGGTCTTTCATGTGGGACTACTCAAGCCTGCAGTTCCTGATCCCTTTGTTAACCGGAAGGTCGGTCCCCCTGAACCTGTGATCATCGATGGAGAAGTTGAATTTGAAGTTGAATCCATCCTGGATTGCAGGAAAAGAGGTAACCAAGTCCAGTTTCTGGTGAAGTGGAAGGGGTACGGGCCCGAGGAGAACTCCTGGGAGCCGGAGTCCAACATCCATGCCAAGAGATTGATTCTTGCATTTAAGAGGTCCCATCCAAGTAAGATGGCACAGTTGGGCATCCGGAGGCTGCCCATGGGGGGGCAATGTCATGAAAGACGTCCTGGTAATCCAGCTGCTTGTGAAAGACCTGTGCGCAGAATCCCCGTCAGAGGAGTCAATGGGCGCACGCGGGTGCGCAATGGTGTGAGCAGACGCGCACGGGTTGTGCGCGGGTGCGCGCAGATGCGTAGTGTGACAGCACTTGGCGCCAAGAAGCTTATTTAAAGGAGTTTGTCATCATGCCTTCTTGCTGTCCGGTCTACAGCGTTTTCTGAGATCCTTGCAATTTTTTACCTGCTTACCTGATTCCTGTCTACCTGGCCAGTTCCTGACTACTCCTGTTTGCTTCCAGCCTCCAACCCTGGCTTGTCCTGACTACTCTCCTGCCTCCTCCTTTGGTCTATTCACTGCCCACCTGTTTCCGACCCGGCCTGCACCCCGACTACTCTCCTGCCTCTGTCTGGTACCTGCTCTGCCCACCAGTATTGACCCGGCCTGTCTGACCTCACCAGTGTTCCTGCCGAACTACAGAACACCTCCTCGCTGTCTGCTGTTCCAGAGTTCCTGCCAAGCTACAGAGCTCCTCCTAGCAGCCAGCTGTTCCAGTGTTCCTGCCAAGTTCAGTGTACCTCCTTGCAGTCTGCTGTGCCAGTGTTCCTGCCGAACTACAGAACACTTCCTCGCTGTCTGCTGTTCCAGAGTTCCTGCCAAGCTACAGAGTTCCTCCTTGCAGCCAGCTGTTCCAGTGTTCCTTCCAAGTTCAGTGTACCTCCTTGCAGTCTGCTGTGCCAGTGTTCCTGCCGAACTACAGAACACTTCCTCGCTGTCTGCTGTTCCAGAGTTCCTGCCAAGCTACAGAGTTCCTCTTTGCAGCCAGTTGTTCCAGTGTTCCGGCCAAGTTCAGTGTACCTCCTTGCAGTTTGCTGTTCCAGTGTTCCTGCCAGTCTCTCTTCAGCTGCTTCAGAGGTCCGAATTAGCCCCAACACCGCCTTATCTTTCTCACTTCCTCTTATCAATACATTTACATGGAAATTACTATTGCAATGTGACTTTTGTGTCACATTAACAAGCTTATTGTTCAGTATTTTCCTGATTCTACCTCACTGGTATAAGTTGATGTGCATACCTCCCAACTTTCTGAGGAAGCAATGGACACCTATTAGCAAAAGTATGTAGGTATAGGACACGCCCCCGTTTTTTTAGCATTACTATTTCTTTATATTGGCTTTTGGAATGTACAGATGCAGCAATTTAGAAATGGATGAAAGGTTTAGCACTGGGAAACACTTTTTTTATGGGTCCATTTGCCGAGGCCTACTGCTGGTTTAACAAAGAACACTGGTGTGCTTTACAAATCTGCTTTCTATTCTCTAGCTTCGGAACACTAAGGCTACCAAAGCCCCATTC
The DNA here is from genome assembly GCF_042186555.1 of Aquarana catesbeiana. Lineage (NCBI taxonomy): Eukaryota > Metazoa > Chordata > Amphibia > Anura > Ranidae > Aquarana > Aquarana catesbeiana. The sequence goes on from NC_133332.1 coordinate 217,229,171, forward strand.
ATTTTAATGAATGAAGAAAAAAGTAGGAGAAAGAGAGCCCGTCACATGACCTGTCAAAGTCATGTGATCCAACTCTCCTCCAAAACACTGGAAAAACACTGCAGATTCCACACCTTAGCCTCCATGTTATAAATGAGCTGTAAACACTGCGTTGTCCTGCAGTAAGCAGTATCCACTCTCATTTATCAATAAAACTCTGTTGACTGTATAATAACAGCTACAGAAAAAAAGTAAAAAATAAAAAATAAAAAACTCTTTGCTCTAGTGGCTGCTCCCAGGAGTAATGCCAAGCCATTTGTCACTATGTCTTTGCCAAAGGGAAAGATCAGCATTATGGCAGAGCCAGCGTCAAGCTAAGTTCTTGAATGTCATTACTCTCAAGCTCCTCCTGTAAACACCAAAAGCATCACTATTATTCACAAGGGTGCCAGAGGGGTAGTAGCTTCTGTAGAAAATAATAATTTCTTTTTCGTTCATTGAAGGACACTTTTCAGGAATTCTAAAACAGTTTGGTTTTATGCCACTGCCTAAATATGGTTTGGACACTAGCAAAAAGAAAAAACTGTTGAAGGCCTCTAACCATCATGCCTTGTTTTTTTTTCTAGCAGCTAATGTTCAAGGAGGTTGGACGCCTTTCTTTCAGCTCTGCTAAGAAAAAGGCTAACCATTTTTTGCTAGCCTTTTTATTCTTGTAGCACCCTGATGTTTAGGCAGGGCTGCTATTTAATTTAGCTGCCTTGGCCAATTGTTAAGAGTTCAGTTGATTTTCCCCTAATTCTGGAATTGCTGCACTTCTCTCTTCTGTCGCTAGGTGGCCAGGTAGCTGGTGACATCAGATAAGACAAGGGCATAGCAAGGACAGACTATGAATGAATGGGGTATCTCCGCCAATGGGCAGGGATTTTCTTGGGTCCCTTGGCCTGCTGGGAGAGCCTATTTATTTGGGTGGAGTCAGGTGATCGCCGTTCTGTGCCACCTGGACGGCTGTCTGGGTGGACGTGTGTCGTATTGCCCCGGGCTGCTAGGCCAGAAAGCTAAGGCCTATCCCGGGGACATCTGGCTGCTAGGCTATCTGAGAGCCTATCCAGAAGTAGCGCAAGGTTGGGACTGCGGTCTTGCAGTCCAACCAGAAGTAACAGTTCCGCCAGACGGGAAACCAGTCATGGTCGGAGGTAGAGAGGAAGCTGTCGCCACTAAGGAACCATCCACCTTGCTACCGGAGACCACTGTGAGTAAGCTGAAGCAGGTACCAGAGCACACTTCTCACCACCTGGGGATGTTGAAGAAGTGGAAAAGCATCAGCAAGTGCCAAGTCAGGGACCCAGCTGGACAGCAGAGGTGACGCTTGTGGAGCATCAGTGAGTGCCAAGCCAGGGACTTAACGTGTCAGCGGGGGTGAAGCTTGAGGAGTATCTGTGAGTTCCTAGCCAGGGACCCAGCGGGGAAGCAGGGGTGACGTTTGAGGAAGATACTGAGTGCTAAAGTGGAAGAGCTCAGGGGATCCAGTGGCCAGTGGATCTGAAGTCTAATGAAAGACTGGGAGCTCGTTGAATGAAGACTCACAGTTAAAGAGTGTGGGGAAAACCGAGAACTGTTCGTGGTGCAAATAGTTGAATACAATTGTGGTTAGTAACAGCTACAAGATTGTTGATAATGGAGACAGCGGTCCTACCTATACAGAAGTGGTGTCTGGCTGGAGGCCTTCACCTGTATACCTATAGTAGTCTCAGAGTCTGCCAATAACATTTCATCTACCTAAGGGTGTCCTGGCCCTAACCCCAGTTCTGTTTAAGAGACAATAAATCTCTTTTTGCATTCTAAAAGTGTCTGGCGCCCACCTTTTCATTTTGCATTACACCCACCATGCCTTGCAACCCACTCTACACGGAAGGATGTCAGCTGTCCCTAACTCTGGAGATCACCATTAGGCCTCGAGGGGCTTGGGACTTTGCTACATTCTTTTTTTTCCATTCAATTTTTTCTTAAATCAAGATACTAAATACGCCGTAGATATTTTTGTGTTAGGTGACTTCAATCAAGACTTCAAACAGTGCTGCTTGAGCTTATCTCTACACAGCAGCTATTAGGTCAGTGTATCCTCAGCAACAGCTTTGTAGGCCTTACCCAGATCCCTGCTAAACTGGAAGATTGCTGTGCTAGACTAGAATGTGACCTTTGGTCACTGGGCTCTGCATTTTTTTGCTTTCCAGACCCTTGTGTACTATGTTAGTTAGCCGTTGAGTACCCTTCAAGTCCACAGCCAAGGCACAGCCTCTGGTTTGACCCTGTCACGATTCTGTGTACATTGATCCGTTGTTCAACGTTGATCCGTTGTGGTTTTACCCCCTGTCCGAGCTGCTTGGGTTCCTGCCCAGAACCTAGGTATTATTAAGCGTTTGCACATGTGGGTTAGTGTTCGAGCAACGTGTCTCCATGCTGAATCCAGACCTCCTTGTTCCTCTGTTCCTTCAGTACACTTGTATTGTGTGTGTTTGTTCGGTCTCCTCGCTGTTCTCAGTGATTTTCCTGTTGCTGCGCTCTTGTATCCCTCCGTTTTCTGTTGCTGTGAGAGCTCTCCACAGCAGTGTTTCTTGTCGTTTTGCTTTACCCCTCATTCCTGCTTGCTGTGTCCATCTCTCTCTGCGCTATTGCCCAGCTTCCCCCGCTCTCTAGTGCTTTGTGCTTCACATTTGTTTCCTGTGTCCACCCCCTAATGTCTAATCTTGCTAGCTGCCATAGTCTTTCCTTTGGTCCTTGTATTCTGTGTGTACCCTGGTCCATCCTGTGTTCTATCTGCTGGCACTGTGCCTGCACAGGTGTGTTAAAGAGCCACAACCTGGGGGCTGCCATGCAGTTCAACATCCACACCTTCAGTGGCTCTGGTGAAGACCAGGTGACTTTGACACCCCCCCCCCACCACCACCACCACCACCACCACCATTTGCGTGCGCTCTCACTGCTACTGCACCTTCCAGGATCCAAACACAGGTACACCCGTTTAGTCACCCCTACTGCTCAGTTAGACCCAGAGTTTTTAAGTCCCAGGTGTTTCAGTCTTCAGATCTTGACAGACCCAGCCTCTGAAAACTCACATGGCAACTAGGCCTCTGAATGTGATGAGGCTAGCCTGGAATGTGACCTTTAGGCACTGGGCTCTGCATTGCAATGCTTTCCAAACCTCTCTTTACTGTGTTAGTTAGCTGCAGAGCACTTTCTGGATTCAGAGCTATTGCACAGCTTGTGGTGTGACCATGTCTCTGAAGGCTCAGTTAGTAAGTAAGTCTGATCAGACTGAATTCCCAGGAGCTACCTCACAGTTGGTACCATTGGACACCACTTTAAAATTTCCAGCACCGCCATTTACAGCGGTAGCTGTCAAGGCTAGGAAATTGGACACTGCCATCATCTGCTAGATGGAGTACTGTGCATGGGCTCTACATTTTCTTTCTCACTACTCAACCTGGGGGAAGCACCATCCCAGGACAGCTCCTATTTCTGAAGCACCAAGTGGATCTCAAGCTCTGTTCCACTGCATGCCTACAATGACTTGGTAACATCTGGCCACCTAAAATCCTCATCTGTCTTTTCTGATTCAGAATCCCAACAGTTGGGAGAGACTGTTTTTAGGTCACTGCAGTTTTCCTTCTGCTACACCTACTGTTTGAAGACTTCCTCTAAGCAAAATGGAAAAGCCCTAAAAGGTCTTGGGACTTACCTGAACCTGTGCCACAGCATTTCCCCTTTGAAAATGGATTCACTAATTGGTGAGAAATGTCTAATGTGATCCACATTAGCAGAGATACCTCTAGAAGGTTTGAAGGTATATTTGCATATGGGGACTTTACTGAGAAGAAGTTGACTTTCCTCCTTAGAGGTGTGTTGGTGGTAACTCTGAACTGTCAAACCATATCACAATGGTTAAAACTCTTTAGAGAGTTGGTACCCATGTTATAAAGTGGTTGAAACAGATGTCTAGTGCTTTGTGCTTGAGCTGTGATGGTCTATTACAAGCCTCCGAACTTGTGTACTGCATAGGACTGATGTCTGTACAAATGCATGGAGCATTTTGGCTACATGCGTGGGACACTGAGGAGATATCCAAAGAACAGCCAATGCATTTTCCATTCAATGGATGTCATCTCTTTGGATTGGCTCTTGACAACATCATAGTGATGTTTTGCATGGCCACAGTGTTCTCCTATCACAGAGCAGGAGATTTGAGGAAAGGTCAGTAGAGCTCTATCCCTCTAACTATTCTGCCTTAGCTGTGCATACTCGCAGATCCTCAGCGTTTGACTCCCACTCAGACCATGGGTTCAGAAGGCATAAAAATGCACCTCTACTTCAACACATAGGGGGGCTCTTCACACAACTAGATAGGTCTCTGGGTTTAGGGCCTTTTTGGCTTTTGGACGCCCATGATATCCACTTTTGCTCACAGGTTAATTACTTGGACATGCCCTAAATTTCAGCTGCCCTGCAACATGTTTCCTGTGTTACTACACGCAACTGTGCCTTTAACCAGGCCTTTTGGTTCTCTCCACTCTAGGACCCCCTATAGCTGTCTTTGTAGAAACTTGCCCTTGGAAGCTTTTCCCTGCTAGGGTATAACCTATCTTTCAAAGACAAAATATGTATCTTCGGATAATGCTGATTCTTGGTATTCTCTCTCTGCAGAGTGACCTTCTGAGTTACAGAGTCAGTTGGGACCAGTTTCCACTGGTCCTGTCCCTAGCAGGGTCCTGCACTCTGACTGTTCTAGGGTCTGTGGGTTGTTCTTTCCCCCCATCATGGAAGGACTAATGTCTTAGGACAGTCTTCATGTCTGGAAATTGAGTATAGTTTCCCAGAACAGGTGGTGTCTGCTTATTTTTGAGGTCTTGCAGTGAGTAGATCCCTTGAACTGGACCCTGTTGGATATCACTGTAATACCTTTACCTACAGGAATGCTTGGTAATTCTCCCTGTTACAGGGTAAATGACCTGTTCCCCAATGTTATGAACAGACAGCTCATGCTGCAATCCTACTGCACAATTTCCCTGTGCGAGATAGCACACATCTAGGGGTCCTTGTGTTTTTTTTTTTTTTTATACAGGCCCTCAAATTGTGGCTGATCCAGAGCCTCTAATGGGAAGTTCTTCAAAATATCTTTCCTGCTCTTCTCCTTAGCCTAGTTCTCTAGCTAAGGTTCCTTACCTTCGTCCCACAACTGTGGATACTTTGCTGGATGACAAGACATAGCACTTGTATTTCCATGTGCTGGATCAGGTAAACAGGTCCTGCAAGGAATTCTCCTGTTAGGTTCTAGTGACACCACTGGGTGTTCCTGTGGACAGGTTCACTCGTCCAACTGTTTCCTGCTTTTGCTGTACCAGTTTGGGTAGTTGTCTTCCCACTCCTATTTTGGTGAGGGCACTTCCTTTATCCCTTTAAACCATTGCTTGTCAGTGACTCTGATTTGAGTTGGTTCTATTTGGGTTATCTCAAATTTAGGTTCTTGACCATCCCCTTGGGGTATTATGTTGGATGGATTGTTTATCTCAAATGAGATTGGATTGCTATCCTAGACATTCCTATTGGTTATTAGAACCTTTTTTGCTGATACTTGGGGTTGAAAGTTTAAGGCTTGGGCTTTTTGTCATTCTAAAGAAGCCCATACACAGTGGGGAAAATAATTATTTGATCCCCTGCAGATTTTGTAAGTTTGCCACTTACAAAGAAATGAAGGGTCTATAATTTTTATCATAGGTGTATTTTAAATGATAGGGGCAGAATATCAACCAAAAATCCAGAAAAAAAAAAACACATGATACAAATGTTGTAAATTGAGTTGCAGTTTAGTGAGTAAAATAAGTATAAAATCTCCAAGCAAAACATGAACTTAGTACTTGGTGGAGCATCCCTTGTTGGCAAGCACATAGGTAGGATGTTACTTGTAGTTGGTTACCAGGTTTGCACACATCTCAGGAGGGATTTTGGTCCACTCTTCTTTACAGGTCTTCCCTAAATTCTTAAGGTTTCTTGGCTGTCGCTTGGCAACTCGAAGTTTCAGCTCCCTCCATACATTTTCTATAGGATTAAGGTCTGGAGACTGGATAGGCCACTCCATGTCCTTGATGTGCTTCTTCTTGAGCCACTCCTTAGTTGCCTTGGTGTTATGTTTTGAGTCATTGTCATGCTAAAAAACCCTTCCACGACCCATCTGGAAGAAGGTTCTCATCCAAGATTTTACAATACATGGCCCCATCCATTGGCCCCTCAATGTGGCAAAGTTGGCTTGTACCTTTAGCAGAGAAACAGCCCCAAAGCATCATGTTTCCACTTTTGTGCTTGACTGTAGAGATGGTGTTCTTAGGGTCATAGTCAGCATGTTTCTTCCTCCAAACACGACGAGTCAAGGTAATGCCAAAGAGCTCAATTTTGGCCTCATTTGACCACAGCACTTTCTCCCAATTCTTCTCTAAATCATTTAGATGTTCATTGGCAAACTTCAGACAGACCTGTAAATGTGCCTTCTTGAGGCGAGGGACCTTACGGGTGCTGCAGGATTTCAATCCATGGTGGCGTAATGTGTTATCAATGGTTAGTTGGTGACTGTTTTCCCAACTGCCTTGAGATCATAACAAGTTGCCATTAGGAGCACCTTCTAAAATTTACAGGACTAATCTGTGTACCACATGAGCACATACTGTACCCAATCTGTGGGAGGCAGAATTATTGTTGGTTGGTAGGGGATCAAATACTTATTTTACTCACTGAACTGTTTCTCGATTTATAACATTTGTATCGTGTCTTTTTTCTGGATTTTTGGTTTATATACTGTTTCTATCATTTAAAATACACCTGCTCATAGATAGAATCTCAGGTGGTTCCTGCTGTTCTGGCTGAGGTTTGATCCATCTATGGCTGGCTGTAGACTAGCTGGTTTCACATTATTAAATTTGTTTTGAGGCTGGGAAACCTTCCAGTGTTCCCTTTGCTGACCATTCCTGTTATTGGTCTGCTGTTCCTCTAGTAGTTAAATTACTCCGCCTGTAGCGGTAGCCACTTTGGCACACAGCTTCTCCTGTCCTGCGGACTCTGTATCCTTTGAGATAGTCATTCCCTTTGGTGGCAATTCTTGTCCTGGTCTAAGCATCAGGTTGATCTTTTGTTACTTCCCCTGTGTGACTTGTTAAAAACTTCACCTCTTCTAGTTCAGATTCGGGCACTGGTCCTACTGATGCTGCTGCTCACCCAACGTCTGGACTGCTTTTGGATGTTCTGACTGTTTCAGAATTGCTGTGTTCCTCAACAGATAATAAAGAAAATAATATCATTGTACTTTCTGTAAAGTCGATTGAGTGACACAGGTCCCACCCTTTTTATGTTAGTGACCTTATGTTTGCCAGGGTTCAAACCCTCTCTAGGCAGTATATGACTGTTTCAGAATTTCAGTACAATGGAAGTACAAAAATCTTATTTATTATATGTTTTTTCTTTATGAAACTATTGCTATACAATCTATGAGTAGAGGTAGAGCTGTAGGACAGCACTTACCAGGCTTGCCCACCAAACTGGATATGCAATTATGCCAAATATATTAAGGCAACTCTTCCTTATGCAGGGCTATACATTATGTCTTCATTGTGTGTGCAATATTTAGGTCAGGAAGGAAAAGCAGACATAAAGATTGTAAACAGATTACAACTGAAAAAAAACTTTTTTAAGCAACATACATTTCCAGAGTTTATACCATGGGGGTATGGCCATCAGCAGCTCTAATGCCGTGTAAAGGTGACAGGCACGTGATTTTGATTACGTAACCAGGTAAAAGGCTATATAACTGGCAGGAATGTAAACACACAACATGCAGGGATGTACAGTATATGAACAATGTGTACACACTACCCGTGTGTCCTCCTTCCACTGCATATTTAGAAGCTGAGGACAGGTTTAAGCTCCCAGATAACTGCATACCTCCCAACTGTCAAACTTGAGAATGAGGGACACTTGTGGGAGGTAGAAACCTACGTCGTGCTATGCGGCAAAAATAAATAGGGGGTGGCCAAACTTTTCAGTGAGAGGGGTTTAAGGGGCATGGTTAAACAAAACCCAGGCTTTGGTTAATGTATGTGCTGGGGGGTCACTTTGGGAGCTAGAGGACTTGTACTAAAATGTGGTCTAGAGCTGGGGACAGATATATACTGAGGGAGGGGTGCTTTGGGAGGGGAAAGGATTTGTGGTAGCACAAGAAACACTCTCCCCCAGTTAACCCTTTCACCAAATTATGCACTCCCCCCCCCCCCCCCCCGTGAAATTCAGCACCAATCTGAATACTCATCCTTCCCTGAATAAATCCCCTTCCCCAATCCCCCCTCCCAGCACAAATCCTCTCCCACCTTCTAGCACTGGATCTTCTCCATCCCAATCCCTCCCAGCACAACCCCCCTCCCCCCAATATAGCTTCTGGTATAAATTATTTTCTCTCCCAACCCCCCCCCCCCCCATCTCTCCTTCTAGCACAAATTCTTTTATCCCCTTCCTCACCTAAATTCCCCCTCCCAGCACAAATCCTTCACCACAATCTCCCCTTCCAGTATAAATCCTCCTCCACCTCAAAAACCTCCCTCTAGTACAAATCCTCTTACCCTTCTAATCCCCCCCCCCCCCACAGCACAAATCCCCTTCTCATCCATATTCTCCCTCTCAGCACGAACCTTCCCCTCAATCTCCCCCTCCCAGCACAAATCCTCCCTTTTAGCACAAACCTTCCCCTCACTCTCCCCCTCCCAGTACAAATCGTCACCCTCTCAGTATAAATCCCCCCTTCCTTTTCTTCCTGCCCCTAGCACAGACTTCAGTTACACCGGGAAATATCCTTCCTGGTTCCTCCTCCTGTCCTGCCAGAACACACATCAGAGCTGAGGCGTAACCTATGGGAAACTTCCCTTTGTCACTCTGACACTATTGCTGCTGTAAACATGCAGCCGACTTTAAGAGATACTGGCTGCTACAGTGTCGGCGATCACTGTGCTGGAGACCTGGGGACACCCCACAGGAGATGTGGGCAAATGCTCAGTGCTAGCGAATGCCGACACTCCCACCCCCGCCTAGTCCCAGCCCCGGTGATACCACACACAGCGATGCAGTCTCTGTATTGCAGCCGACATCTCCCCGCCGGCTGCCTGTCACAATAACTTACTTATTGGCTGCAATACAGAGACTGGGAGACGGTGTGTGGTACCCCATATATCCCGCACCAGCTGCTGGGCAGAGGTAACCAGTGCCCATGATAGCATGCCCCCGCTGGAAAAATCACTGGAACCAAGTATGGGCTAGTTTACACTGGCTTCAAAACATGGCTCTCTGAACGCCAAAGCGCCTGTCACGAAATAAAATGGTTATCTTACAGTCCTGTTTACACCTTGCTTTTGCTTGGTGCTTCAATGAGGCTTCAGTAGGGCCTCGATGAGGCTTCAAGCGAGCTTTGCCATAGACTTCTATGGAGGCTTTGAAGAGGCTTTGAAGCACCACTAAAGCTACATGGGGTATAATTCTTTTGGTGAAGCAAGAGCAAAGTGTAAACAGGACTGTAAGCTAACCATTTTATTTAGTGACAGGGGCTTTGACCAGCATTCAGAGAGCTTTAACAACTGTCCGAAGCCTTGTTTTGAAGCAAGTGTAAACTAGCCATTAATGTGTGTTGAAGCCGAAGCAAGTGTAAATGAGCCCTAATGCCACGTACACACAAGCGGACTTTGCGGCAGAAAAGGTCCGATGGAACGAATCCGTCGGACATTCCGATCGCGTGTGGGCTTCATCGGACCTTTTCTGTCGAAAAATTTGATGGACCTTAGAAATAGAACATGTTTCAAATCTTTCCGACGGACTTGATTCCTATAGAAAAAAACATTCGTCTGTATGCTAGTCCGACGGACCGAAAACGACGCAAGGGCAGCTATTGGCTACTAACTATTGAACTTCCTTTTTCTAGTCCGGTCGTACGTCATCACGTTCAAAACTATTGGACTTTGGTGGGATCGTGTGTAGGCAAGTCCTTTTCGTCGGAAATCTGTCGGAACTCCGTTGAAAAGTCCTTCGGGGTTCAGTCCGACGGGAAGTCCGCACGTGTGTACGCGGCATTAGACCCCATACACACTATTCAATTTTCTGCAGATTTTTGTCTTCAGATTTACCAAAAATCGTATAATATGAGGTCAAACATTAAGAGCTTAAATTTGTATGCAATCAGGCAGGCCCTTGCACTATATGGTTTTGGTAAATCTGAAGACAAAAATTTGCAGAAAATCTAATAGTGTGTATGGGGTGTTACTTTCAAAAAAAGTGACAATAAGTCCTATAAGATTACAGTCACATGGCTAAAAATAACTATCTTTATCCCTTTGAACTAATCTTAATGTGCATCTAAAATAACCCACGCTTTTTTCTGTCATATTTTCCTATAATCCAGTGATGACGAATGGGCCTTTGTAAACCTCGGTGTACACCAGGTGACAGTTCAGTTCCTGTTTTTCCAGTGTCACAGTAATACCAAGTATTAGGGAAATCGCCGCACCCACAGACGTCACCACAGTATGTGAAGGTAGCAATTTTAACCGTTTAGTGGTTGGGAGCTGTGATGGGCAGAGCTGCTTTAGGTGTGTACTTTTTTTTAATCTTGGTTTGTAAACTTTCACCTGGAGGCCAGCACACTCCGCGCATTTACAAAGCATCTAACAAGTATCAGGGGAGCTTTCCTGAAGCCCTCAAAGCAGCCTTGGAATCTATCCTGTGAAAAGGATTGGTTCCAATTCATGGTCAAGCTGCCCCGACTTTCTAAAAAAAGATCATTAAATCCAACAAGGTAGTAATTCAGTAACTGTCACATGTGTACAGAGTATGTTAGAGACAAGCCCAAATCTCTAGAGAAAGGAGAGATTGGGACTAGAGGGGTGGTCGCATGGTTTACAGATCACAGGCGGAGAACCATCTTTTATTTAGACAGCATCCCAACTGACAATAAGCTTTATCTGCAAATAGAATGTAACATAAAAAGTTGCAATGACCGTCATTTTATTCCCTAGGGTGTCTGCTAAAACAATATATATATATATATATATATATATATATATATATATATATATATATATATATATATATATATATATATATATAAATCAAGGGGTTCTGAGTAATTTTCTAGCAAAACAATTATGATTTTTACATGTAGGAAGAAGTGTCAGAATTGGCCTGGGTGACAAGGGGTTCATTACCATAAGTAAGTAATATACAAATAATTATTATATATTTTTTTTTAATGTAATTTACTATATTTTCAAAAACTGTACTCAAGCAGGTGGCTTAAATGACAAATTACTGAAGCTTGAAGTTATAAATTCCAACCAGTAATTTCACAGTAAATAGATAAATAATAAATTATTATGTTATAACATATAGCATAATAATATATGGTTTAGCTTGATTAAAACGGTACCTTTTCAGCAACAGAAGATTCTCATTCTCCCTCTTAACTGTGTGAGAAAAATATGGGATTGTGGGTAAACCTTACACCCATGTTTTTTCCTTCTAATTAAGAGGGCTGGGCTGGAAGGGAGCATTTGTCTTTTAGATACATGCCCCCTTCTATGACACTGCAGTGAGAGGGCAGACTCCACTGCAGCGTTTTTATTGGACAGTTGGGGCCAATGGTACTTTACCATTGGTCCAAGGCTCCAAGCTGTCCATTGAACTCAGTGCCTCTGACAAGAAGTGAGGAAAGGCACTGTGAGCTCTGCCTTTCAGTCTGCTGCAAACAGAGTGTGTCAGCTTGTATTTAAACTGGCTGCTTTGTATGTAGCTTCTGACAGGCTGCGCAAGGAGCCCCGTATGTCTGGAACCATGGGTCCTAGGAGCCCCAAATTTTGACTAGTGGTGGGTAGGTCTTCGTCTGCCTACCCCCTCGAAACTCAATTTTTTTTTGTGATTTTTTTTTTTTTTTTTTGGCAAATGGGCCTATTTTAAGGTAAGGGGCCTGGAGCTGAAGGTCCAATAGCCCCTATGTTAATCCGGCCCTGTGCAGCTGTACTTGTATAGAAAGGTGGTTCTACAAAGTATTGACTCAGGGGGGCTGAATACGCCACACTTTTCACATATTTATTTGTAAAAAAATTGAAAAACCATTTTTAATTTTCCTTCCACTTCACAATTAAGTGAATTTTTGGTTGTAACATGACAAATTGTGGAAAATGTCAAGGGGTATGAAAACTTTTTCAAGGCACTGTATCTCACATATGCAGAAAGAAGAGTGAATGGACAGGAGCAAAATTCTAATTTGTTTGTGGTGCTCAGATGCAGTGTAGTTCTTTCCCATTTAATGGCCTGGTCATTTATTTTTCATGAAATAGTTTCTTACTGTGATTTTCTGGCTCCTTGTTACATCCACTCCTTTTCCCCCCCACACTTCTGTTTGTTTGGAAGGAGCAATGGACATTTAGCCCAGGTTCACACTGATGCGGGTTAGTTCAGCTGAACTTGCACGATTTCAAACCGGCAATGCAGTTCGACTTAGGGGGCAATTTGACAGACATCTGTGGGGTTTCATGCAGAGATGTCTATTCAAATCACCCCCGAAGTCGCCAAAAGTAGAACAGGAACTACTTTTGGGAATCAGTGCGGCGCCGCCGCTTGCCAAATCGGCCCAATGTGAACGTGGGCTGATTGTGGTCATGTGCACAAGTCCATGCGCACTACAACCTTTAAGGAGAGGTGGGCTCCTTCCAGTCTCACTTGCCCTCTGTCTATCCATTATAATAGAAAAAATATATATAATGCAGCCCTCGTGACAAATTAAACCAAATGAATAAGTATATTACCGCAGCTGTAAGAAAAGTACTAATACTTAAATAATCAAAACAACAAACACATACAGCGCTGGTAAAAATATAACCACACCATGAATATGATACTAAATCGAAAGTGCTCTGTGCAATGTTCCTATAATCATAAATCCAAAAATATGAATAAAGTGCTAAATCCGTACAATATAAATGGATAAACAATAAGTGCTAAACACAAACCAATTACTGGTTAATGGATTACTAATTTGCTAATTCAGCCCATATGAAGTGCCAAATGGATGTGCAATAGGTGCTAAACACAAACCAATAATGAAAAACAATATGAATTATGTTTTAAAAGAATGAGTGAAATTGATAATAGTGGTAAATAGTCCCAAATAAATGTCATCAGCTAGAAGCCCTGTGTAGCAGTCAAGCTGGTGACATTTATTTGTGACTTCATATGGGCTGAATTAGCAAATTAGTAATCCATTAACCAGTAATTGGTTTGTGTTTAGCACTTATTGTTTATCCATTTATATTGTACGTATTCAGCACTTTATTCATATTTTTGGATTTATGATTATAGGAACATTGCACAGAGCACTTTCGATTTAGTATCAAATTCATGGTGTGGTTATATTTTTACCAGCGCTGTATGTGTTTGTTGTTTATCCATTATAATACACATGTTTATACTGTCTGGCTCTGCAGCTTATGCATGTATTTGCAAATGTGTGCTAACTAAACCTATTTTTAACGCATACTGTTAGAAAGGATAATGTGGTTGGTTGCAGACTGGTTGGTGAGTTGAACTGGGAATTTTTCTTTGGTTTTGTTTGACATGCGTCGCCCTTCCATGTGCTTCTTGCTGCAAAGGCCAGTTATAGGTGGGGGCAGTGGCTATTTGTTTGTACACTACAAATCCCAGAGAGCAGACAAGAAAGGGTGGCTACACTTCTACATACAGTAAGGCCTTGTTCACCTTGGTGTACTTAAGTGTACATCAGTGCAAAGGGCCACATTTGCCTGCATGGGATGCACAGGTGTCCTATTCATTCCTATTGAGGCGCAGCGGACACAATCACTGCTTGCAACATGACATCCCTGTGGGTGCGTGAACCGGAATTCAAACTCTCTGCATTCTGAGACCCACACCTACAGGGATATCAAAATGGGAGCAGCAGCTGTATCCATGCAACCACTGCATCCTAATAGATACGAATAGGACTGCCTGCATGCATTTACATAGAACACCTGTGCATCCCGTGTGGGCAAACACGGCCATTCACATGGATACGTCCATTGGAATGAGGCCCAAGACCAAGGTGAATTAATGTAGCCACATTCTGACAGCCGATCACAGCAGTAAAAGAAAAAAGAAAGAAAAAAAAACAGAATTTGTTTATTTGGGGAGGCTGAGAGCAATAGAAGGGAATTTTCTGAGTTAGGAATGTGAACTTAAAAAGATTTTTTTTTGCACCAGTTTAGTGTTCACTGCAAGTACTGGGTAATCGTCCCCATTGCTTTGCAGCACTGGGGTTCTAGGTTTAATTCCCCCAGGGAAACTAAATACATTGGATATGTATGTTCTTCCTATGATTGTGGGAAGACCCAGCCCTGTGTGAGTCTCCCAATCCAAATACATACTGCCTGGTGGAGAAGCAAACTGTGGGTCTGTTTGTATGGGCATTAAGAGGGCACTAAATTGTTAGCTCCTCTTGTACAGACACTGTAGGGATGGCTCTGCGTTCTCTGTACTGCACTGTGGAATGGAGCCACAGTATTAAAATATGTATTAGTGCAGGGCTATTATTGAGACATTAGAGAGTAAGCTCCTCTACAACACAGACCAAGGTGGAGTGTACTTGCACTATATAAATTACTCTAGATAATGCACTTGGCAATAACGTGAACCTTACTTTACCAAATGTACAAAGTGACCATAGAGCCTGGTTATTATTAGAGAAAATGTCTCATAAACTATTTAAGTTCTTCCTTGTATGGTGTACTCCAGGTTAAGCAATGCAAATCAATTACTCACTGCGTAAACACGAAATCATTGCTTTTATTAACAACATTCCTTACAGTGCACAATTACGCAACTCAGGTGCTGATCATGTGACATTGAAGCTAATTTGTGCTTTCCCCACAGCGCAGACCCACGACCCCTCCATACTTACAGCACAGACCCCTGACTGCCCACAACTACAGCACAGGCCCCTGATCGCTCAGACCTACAGCACAGGACCCCCATACCTACAGCACAGACCCCTGACCGCCCATACCTACAGCACAGGTCCCTGACCGTCCATACCTACAGCACAGGCCCCTGATCTCTCATACCTACAGCACAGGCCCCCCATACCTACAGGCCCCCCATACCTACAGCACAGACCCCTGACCGCCCATACCTACAGCCTAGGCCCCTGACTGCCCATACCTACAGCACAGGCCCCTAATCGCTCATACCTACAGCACAGGACCCCCATACCTACAGCACAGACTCCTGACTGCCCATACCTACAGCACAGGCCCCTGATCGCTCATACCTACAGCACAGGCTCCCCATACCTACAGCACAGACCCCTGACCGCCCATACCTACAGCACAGACCACTGAACACCCATACCTACAGTACAGACCCCTGACCGCCCATACCTACAGTACAGACCCCTGACCTCCCATACTTCCAGCACAGGCCCCCCATACCTACAGCACAGACCCCTGACCACCCATACCTACAGTACAGACCCCTGACCTCTCATACTTCCAGCACAGGCCCCCCATACCTACAGCACAGACCCCTGACCACCCATACCTACAGCACAGACCCCTGACCCCCCATACCTACAGCACAGGCCCCTAACCCCCCCATACCTACTGCACAGGCCCCTGACCCCCCCCTCATACCTACAGCACAAGCCCCTCACCCCCCCCCCATACCTACAGCACAGACCCCTGACTGCCTATACCTAGAGCACAGACCCCTGACCACCCATACCTACAGAGCAGACCCCTGACCACCCATACCTACAGCACAGACCACTGACAGCCCATACCTACAGTACAGACCCCTGACAGCTCATACCTACAGCACAGACCCCTGACCGCTCATACCTACAGCACAGACCCCTGACCGCCCATACCTACAGCCTAGGCCCCTGACTGCCCATACCTACAGCACAGGCCCCTGATCGCTCATACCTACAGCACAGGACCCCCATACCTACAGCACAGACCCCTGACTGCTCATACCTACAGCACAGACCACTGACCGCCCATACCTACAGTACAGACCCCTGATCGCTCATACCTACAGCACAGACACCTGACCCCCCCATATCTACAGCACAGGCCCCTGACCGCTCGGGCGTGGCTACGCACTATACGCCATCACGTCGTAAGCCCTATGTTGGTACACAGGTGTTTCGCTACTGTTTTATTTTGCCGGCTTTTTAATATGTTTTATGGCGGAGGAGTGTTCCCCGCATGTCTGAGCAATAAAAGGCTTTTTATTATACTACACCATCGGAGCTTTTGTTTTCTGTGCTCACGGCCCTTCAGACCAGTGAGTCTTTTGCAGAGTGACCTGCCTGCCCTGGGGATACTACAAACATCCGAGCACACAGCACAGGCCCCTGATCGCTCATACCTACAGCACAGGCCCCCCATACCTACAGCACAGACCCCTGACTGCCCATACCTACAGCACAGGTCCCGGATCGCTCATACCTACAGCACAGGCTCCCCATACCTACAGCACAGACCCCTGACCGCCCATACCTACAGCACAGGCCCCTGACCGCCCATACCTACAGCACAGGCCCCTGACTGCCCATACCTACAGCACAGGACCCTGATCTCTCATACCTACAGCACAGGCCCCCCATACCTACAGCACAGGCCCCCCATACCTACAGCACAGACCCTTGACCGCCCATACCTACAGCCTAGGCCCCTGACTGCCCATACCTACAGCACAGGCCCCTTATCGCTCATACCTACAGCACAGGCTCCCCATACGTACAGCACAGACCCCTGACCCCCCCATACCTACAGCACAGGCCCCTGACCACTCATACCTACAGCACAGGCCCCTGACCACTCATACCTACAGCACAGACCCCTGACCGCCCATACCTACAGTACAGACCACTGAACACCCATACCTACAGTACAGACCCCTGACCGCCCATACCTACAGTACAGACCCCTGACCGCTCATACTTCCAGCACAGGCCCCCCATACCTACAGCACAGACCCCTGACCCCCCATACCTACAGCACAGGCCCCTGACCCCCCCCCCATACCTACAGCACAGGCCCCTGACCCCCCCCCCCATACCAACAGCACAAGCCCCTGACCCCCCCATACCTACAGCACAGGCCCCTGACCGCTCATACCTACAGCACAGACCCCTGACCGCCCATACCTACAGCACAGACCACTGACCACCCATACCTACAGTACAGATCCCTTACTGCCCATACCTACAGCACAGGCCCCTGACCCCCCCATACCTACAGCACAGACCCCTGACCGCTCATACCTACAGCACAGACCCTTGACCTCCCCATACCTACAGCACAGACGACTGACCCCCCCATACCTACAGCACAGACCTCTGACCCCCCCATGCCTACAGCACAGGCCCCGGACCCCCCCATACCTACAGCACAGGCCCCTGAATCCCCCCATACCTACAGCACAGGCCCCTGACCCCCCCATACCTACAGTACAGACCCCTGACCGCCCATACCTACAGTACAGATCCCTGACTGCTCATACCTACAGCACAGACCCTTGACCGCCCATACCTACAGCACAGACCTCTGACCGCCCATACCTACAGCACAGACCCCTGACCGCCCCATACCTACAGCACAGGCCCCTGACCGCTCATACCTACAGCACAGAGCCCTGACCGCTCATACCTACAGCACAGAGCCCTGACCCCTCCATACTTACAGCACAGACCCCTGACTGCTCATACCTACAGCACAGACCCCCGACTGCTCATACCTATAGCACAGACCCCCGACTGCTCATACCTACAGCACAGACCCCCGACTGCTCATACCTACAGCACAGGCCCCTGACCGCTCATACCTACAGCACAGACCCCTGACCCCTCCATACTTACAGCACAGACCCCTGACCGCTCATACCTACAGCACAGACCCCTGACCGCTCATACCTACAGCCTAGACCCCTGATCGTCCATACCTACAGCACAAACCCTTGACTGCTCATACCTACAGCACAGGCCCCTGACCACCCATACCTACAGCACAGACCCCTGACCGCCCATACCTACAGCACAGAGCCCTGACCGCCCATACCTACAGCCTAGGCCCCTGACTGCCCATACCTACAGCACAGGCCCCTGATCACTCATACCTACAGCACAGGACCCCCATACCTACAGCACAGACTCCTGACTGCCCATACCTACAGCACAGGCCCGTGACCGCTCATACCTACAGCACAGGCCACTGACCGCCCATACCTACAGCACAGGCCCCTGACCACCCATACCTACAGCACAGGCCCCTGACCGCCCATACCTACAGTACAGACCCCTGACTGCCCATACCTACAGTACAGACCCCTGACCGCCCATACCTACAGTACAGACCCCTGACCGCTCATACCTACAGGCACAGACCTTTGACTGCCCATACCTACAGCACAGGCCCCTGACCGCCCATACCTACAGCACAGACCCCTGACCGCTCATACCTACAGCACAGGCCCCTGACCGCTCATACCTACAGCACAGACCCCTGACCCCTCCATACTTAAAGCACAGACCCCTGACCGCTCATACCTACAGCACAGACCCCTGACCGCCCATACCTACAGCACAGGCCCCTGACCGCCCATACCTACAGTACAGACCCCTGACCGCTCATACCTATAGCACAGGCCCCCCATACCTACAGGCACAGACCCTGGACTGCCCATACCTACAGCACAGACCCCTGACTCCCCATATCTACAGCACAGGCCCCTAACCCCCCCCATACCTACAGCACAGGCCCCTGACCCCCCCCCATACCAACAGCACAAGCCCCTGACCCCCCCATACCTACAGCACAGGCCCCTGACCACTCATACCTACAGCACAGGCCCCTGACCGCTCATACCTACAGCACAGACCCCTGATCCCCCCCCCCCATACCTACAGCACAGACCCCTGACCGCCCATTACTACAGCACAGACCACTGACCACCCATACCTACAATACAGATCCCTTACTGCCCATACCTACAGCACAGGCCCCTGACCCCCCCATACCTACAGCACAGACCCCTGACCGCTCATACCTACAGCACAGACCCCTGACCTCCCCATACCTACAGCACAGACGCCTGACCCCCCCATACCTACAGCACAGACCTCTGACCCCCCCATGCCTACAGCACAGGCCCCGGACCCCCCCATGCCTACAGCACAGGCCCCTGACCCCCCCATACCTACAGCACAGACCCCTGACCGCTCATACCTACAGCACAGACCCTTGACCTCCCCATACCTACAGCACAGACGCCTGACCCCCCCATACCTACAGCACAGACCTCTGACCCCCCCATGCCTACAGCACAGGCCCCGGACCCCCCCATACCTACAGCACAGGCCCCTGAACCCCCCCATACCTACAGCACAGGCCCCTGACCCCCCCATACCTACAGCACAGGCCCCTGACCCCCCCATACCTACAGCACAGGCCCCTGACTGCTCATACCTACAGTACAGACCCCTGACCGCCCATACCTACAGTACAGATCCCTGACTGCTCATACCTACAGCACAGACCCTTGACCGCCCATACCTACAGCACAGACCTCTGACCGCCCATACCTACAGCACAGACCCCTGACCGCCCCATACCTACAGCACAGGCCCCTGACCGCTCATACCTACAGCACAGAGCCCTGACCGCTCATAACTACAGCACAGAGCCCTGACCCCTCCATACTTACAGCACAGACCCCTGACCGCTCATACCTACAGCACAGACCCCCGACTGCTCATACCTACAGCACAGACACCCGACTGCTCATACCTACAGCACAGACCCCCGACTGCTCATACCTACAGCACAGGCCCCTGACCGCTCATACCTACAGCACAGACCCCTGACCGCTCATACCTACAGCCTAGACCCCTGACCGTCCATACCTACAGCACAAACCCTTGACTGCTCATACCTACAGCCTAGACCCCTGACCGTCCATACCTACAGCACAGGCCCCTGACCACCCATACCTACAGCACAGACCCCTGACCGCCCATACCTACAGCACAGACCCCTGACCGCCCATACCTACAGCCTAGGCCCCTGACTGCCCATACCTACAGCACAGGCCCCTGACCGCTCATACCTACAGCACAGAGCCCTGACCGCTCATAACTACAGCACAGAGCCCTGACCCCTCCATACTTACAGCACAGACCCCTGACCGCTCATACCTACAGCACAGACCCCCGACTGCTCATACCTACAGCACAGACCCCTGACCCCTCCATACTTACAGCACAGACCCCTGACCGCTCATACCTACAGCACAGACCCCTGACCGCTCATACCTACAGCACAGACCCCTGAACGCTCATACCTACAGCCTAGACCCCTGACCGTCCATACCTACAGCACAAACCCTTGACTGCTCATACCTACAGCACAGGCCCCTGACCACCCATACCTACAGCACAGACCCCTGACGCCCATACCTACAGCACAGACCCCTGACCGCCCATACCTACAGCCTAGGCCCCTGACTGCCCATACCTACAGCACAGGCCCCTGATCGCTCATACCTACAGCACAGGACCCCCATACCTACAGCACAGACTCCTGACTGCCCATACCTACAGCACAGGCCCGTGACCACTCATACCTACAGCACAGGCCCCTGACCGCCCATACCTACAGCACAGGCCCCTGACCACCCATACCTACAGCACAGGCCCCTGACCGCCCATACCTACAGTACAGACCCCTGACTGCCCATACCTACAGTACAGACCCCTGACCGCCCATACCTACAGTACAGACCCCTGACCGCTCATATCTACAGGCACAGACCTTTGACTGCCCATACCTACAGCACAGGCCCCTGACCGCCCATACCTACAGCACAGACCCCTGACCGCTCATACCTACAGCACAGGCCCCTGACCGCTCATACATACAGCACAGACCCCTGACCCCTCCATACTTAAAGCACAGACCCCTGACCGCTCATACCTACAGCACAGACCCCTGACCGCCCATACCTACAGCACAGGCCCCTGACCGCCCATACCTACAGTACAGACCCCTGACCGCTCATACCTATAGCACAGGCCCCCCATACCTACAGGCACAGACCCTTGACTGCCCATACCTACAGCACAGACCCCTGACCCCCCCATACCTACAGCACAGGCCCCTGACCCCCCCCATACCAACAGCACAAGCCCCTGACCCCCCCATACCTACAGCACAGGCCCCTGACCACTCATACCTACAGCACAGGCCCCTGACCGCTCATACCTACAGCACAGACCCCTGACCCCCCCCCCCTCATACCTACAGCACAGACCCCTGACCGCCCATACCTACAGCACAGACCACTGACCACCCATACCTACAATACAGATCCCTTACTGCCCATACCTACAGCACAGGCCCCTGACCCCCCCATACCTACAGCACAGACCCCTGACCGCTCATACCTACAGCACAGACCCCTGACCTCCCCATACCTACAGCACAGACGCCTGACCCCCCCATACCTACAGCACAGACCTCTGACCCCCCCATGCCTACAGCACAGGCCCCAGACCCCCCCATGCCTACAGCACAGGCCCCTGAACCCCCCCATACCTACAGCACAGGCCCCTGACCCCCCCATACCTACAGCACAGGCCCCTGACTGCTCATACCTACAGTACAGACCCCTGACCGCCCATACCTACAGTATAGATCCCTGACTGCTCATACCTACAGCACAGACCCCTGACCGCCCCATACCTACAGCACAGGCCCCTGACCGCTCATACCTACAGCACAGAGCCCTGACCGCTCATACCTACAGCACAGAGCCCTGACCCCCCCATACTTACAGCACAGACCCCTGACCGCTGATACCTACAGCACAGGCCCCTGACCGCTCATGCCTACAGCACAGACCCCTGACCCCTCCATACTTACAGCACAGACCCCTGACTGCTCATACCTACAGCACAGACCCCTGACCGCTCATACCTACAGCCCAGACCCCTGACCGTCCATACCTACAGCACAAACCCCTGACTGCTCATACCTACAGCACAGGCCCCTGACCACCCATACCTACAGCACAGACCCCTGACTGCCCATACCTACAGCACAGAGCCCTGACCGCCCATACCTACAGCCTAGGCCCCTGACTGCCCATACCTACAGCACAGGCCCCTGATCGCTCATACCTACAGCACAGGACCCCCATACCTACAGCACAGACTCCTGACTGCCCATACCTACAGCACAGGCCCGTGACCGCTCATACCTACAGCACAGGCCACTGACCGCCCATACCTACAGCACAGGCCCCTGACCACCCATACCTACAGCACAGGCCCCTGACCGCCCATACCTACAGTACAGACCCCTGACTGCCCATACCTACAGTACAGACCCCTGACCGCCCATACCTACAGTACAGACCCCTGACCGCTCATACCTACAGGCACAGACCTTTGACTGCCCATACCTACAGCACAGGCCCCTGACCGCCCATACCTACAGCACAGACCCCTGACCGCTCATACCTACAGCACAGGCCCCTGACCGCTCATACCTACAGCACAGACCCCTGACCCCTCCATACTTAAAGCACAGACCCCTGACCGCTCATACCTACAGCACAGACCCCTGACCGCCCATACCTACAGCACAGGCCCCTGACCGCCCATACCTACAGTACAGACCCCTGACCGCTCATACCTATAGCACAGGCCCCCCATACCTACAGGCACAGACCCTGGACTGCCCATACCTACAGCACAGACCCCTGACTCCCCATATCTACAGCACAGGCCCCTGACCCCCCCCCCCATACCAACAGCACAAGCCCCTGACCCCCCCATACCTACAGCACAGGCCCCTGACCACTCATACCTACAGCACAGGCCCCTGACCGCTCATACCTACAGCACAGACCCCTGATCCCCCCCCCCCATACCTACAGCACAGACCCCTGACCGCCCATTACTACAGCACAGACCACTGACCACCCATACCTACAATACAGATCCCTTACTGCCCATACCTACAGCACAGGCCCCTGACCCCCCCATACCTACAGCACAGACCCCTGACCGCTCATACCTACAGCACAGACCCCTGACCTCCCCATACCTACAGCACAGACGCCTGACCCCCCCATACCTACAGCACAGACCTCTGACCCCCCCATGCCTACAGCACAGGCCCCGGACCCCCCCATGCCTACAGCACAGGCCCCTGACCCCCCCATACCTACAGCACAGACCCCTGACCGCTCATACCTACAGCACAGACCCTTGACCTCCCCATACCTACAGCACAGACGCCTGACCCCCCCATACCTACAGCACAGACCTCTGACCCCCCCATGCCTACAGCACAGGCCCCGGACCCCCCCATACCTACAGCACAGGCCCCTGAACCCCCCCATACCTACAGCACAGGCCCCTGACCCCCCCATACCTACAGCACAGGCCCCTGACTGCTCATACCTACAGTACAGACCCCTGACCGCCCATACCTACAGTACAGATCCCTGACTGCTCATACCTACAGCACAGACCCTTGACCGCCCATACCTACAGCACAGACCTCTGACCGCCCATACCTACAGCACAGACCCCTGACCGCCCCATACCTACAGCACAGGCCCCTGACCGCTCATACCTACAGCACAGAGCCCTGACCGCTCATAACTACAGCACAGAGCCCTGACCCCTCCATACTTACAGCACAGACCCCTGACCGCTCATACCTACAGCACAGACCCCCGACTGCTCATACCTACAGCACAGACCCCCGACTGCTCATACCTACAGCACAGACCCCCGACTGCTCATACCTACAGCACAGGCCCCTGACCGCTCATACCTACAGCACAGACCCCTGACCGCTCATACCTACAGCCTAGACCCCTGACCGTCCATACCTACAGCACAAACCCTTGACTGCTCATACCTACAGCCTAGACCCCTGACCGTCCATACCTACAGCACAGGCCCCTGACCACCCATACCTACAGCACAGACCCCTGACCGCCCATACCTACAGCACAGACCCCTGACCGCCCATACCTACAGCCTAGGCCCCTGACTGCCCATACCTACAGCACAGGCCCCTGACCGCTCATACCTACAGCACAGAGCCCTGACCGCTCATAACTACAGCACAGAGCCCTGACCCCTCCATACTTACAGCACAGACCCCTGACCGCTCATACCTACAGCACAGACCCCCGACTGCTCATACCTACAGCACAGACCCCTGACCCCTCCATACTTACAGCACAGACCCCTGACCGCTCATACCTACAGCACAGACCCCTGACCGCTCATACCTACAGCACAGACCCCTGAACGCTCATACCTACAGCCTAGACCCCTGACCGTCCATACCTACAGCCTAGGCCCCTGACTGCCCATACCTACAGCACAGGCCCCTGATCGCTCATACCTACAGCACAGGACCCCCATACCTACAGCACAGACTCCTGACTGCCCATACCTACAGCACAGGCCCGTGACCACTCATACCTACAGCACAGGCCCCTGACCGCCCATACCTACAGCACAGGCCCCTGACCACCCATACCTACAGCACAGGCCCCTGACCGCTCATACCTACAGTACAGACCCCTGACCGCTCATATCTACAGGCACAGACCTTTGACTGCCCATACCTACAGCACAGGCCCCTGACCGCCCATACCTACAGCACAGACCCCTGACCGCTCATACCTACAGCACAGGCCCCTGACCGCTCATACATACAGCACAGACCCCTGACCCCTCCATACTTAAAGCACAGACCCCTGACCGCTCATACCTACAGCACAGACCCCTGACCGCCCATACCTACAGCACAGGCCCCTGACCGCCCATACCTACAGTACAGACCCCTGACCGCTCATACCTATAGCACAGGCCCCCCATACCTACAGGCACAGACCCTTGACTGCCCATACCTACAGCACAGACCCCTGACCCCCCCATACCTACAGCACAGGCCCCTGACCCCCCCCATACCAACAGCACAAGCCCCTGACCCCCCCATACCTACAGCACAGGCCCCTGACCACTCATACCTACAGCACAGGCCCCTGACCGCTCATACCTACAGCACAGACCCCTGACCCCCCCCCCTCATACCTACAGCACAGACCCCTGACCGCCCATACCTACAGCACAGACCACTGACCACCCATACCTACAATACAGATCCCTTACTGCCCATACCTACAGCACAGGCCCCTGACCCCCCCATACCTACAGCACAGACCCCTGACCGCTCATACCTACAGCACAGACCCCTGACCTCCCCATACCTACAGCACAGACGCCTGACCCCCCCATACCTACAGCACAGACCTCTGACCCCCCCATGCCTACAGCACAGGCCCCAGACCCCCCCATGCCTACAGCACAGGCCCCTGAACCCCCCCATACCTACAGCACAGGCCCCTGCCCCCCCCTATACCTACAGCACAGGCCCCTGACTGCTCATACCTACAGTACAGACCCCTGACCGCCCATACCTACAGTATAGATCCCTGACTGCTCATACCTACAGCACAGACCCCTGACCGCCCCATACCTACAGCACAGGCCCCTGACCGCTCATACCTACAGCACAGAGCCCTGACCGCTCATACCTACAGCACAGAGCCCTGACCCCCCCATACTTACAGCACAGACCCCTGACCGCTGATACCTACAGCACAGGCCCCTGACCGCTCATGCCTACAGCACAGACCCCTGACCCCTCCATACTTACAGCACAGACCCCTGACTGCTCATACCTACAGCACAGACCCCTGACCGCTCATACCTACAGCCCAGACCCCTGACCGTCCATACCTACAGCACAAACCCCTGACTGCTCATACCTACAGCACAGGCCCCTGACCACCCATACCTACAGCACAGACCCCTGACTGCCCATACCTACAGCACAGAGCCCTGACCGCCCATACCTACAGCCTAGGCCCCTGACTGCCCATACCTACAGCACAGGCCCCTGATCGCTCATACCTACAGCACAGGACCCCCATACCTACAGCACAGACTCCTGACTGCCCATACCTACAGCACAGGCCCGTGACCGCTCATACCTACAGCACAGGCCCCTGACCGCCCATACCTACAGCACAGGCCCCTGACCACCCATACCTACAGCACAAGCCCCTGACCGCCCATACCTACAGTACAGACCGCTGACCGCTCATACCTACAGCACAGGCCCCCCATACCTACAGGCACAGACCCCTGACTGCCCATACCTACAGTACAGACCCCTGACCGCTCATACCTACAGCACAGACCCCTGACCGCCCATATCTACAGCACAGGCCCCTGACCGCCCATACCTACAGTACAGACCCCTGACCGCTCATACCTATAGCACAGGCCCCCCATACCTACAGGCACAGACCCTTGACTGCCCATACCTACAGCACAGGCCCCTGACCGCCCATATCTACAGCACAGGCCCCTGACCGCTCATACCTACAGCCCAGACCCCTGACCCCTCCATACTTAAAGCACAGACCCCTGACCGCTCATACCTACAGCACAGACCCCTGACTGCTCATACCTACAGCACAGACCCCTGACCGCTCATACCTACAGCACAGACCCCTGACTGCCTATGACTAGAGCACAGACCCCTGACCGCCCATACCTACAGAGCAGACCCCTGACCGCTCATACCTACAGCACAGACCACTGACAGCCCATACCTACAGTACAGACCCCTGACCGCTCATACCTACAGCACAGACCCCTGACCCCCCCATACCTACAGCACAGGCCCCTGACCGCTGGCTACACACTATACGCCATCACGTCGAAAGCCCTATGTTGGTACACGGGTGTTTCGCTACTGTTTTATTTTGCCGGCTTTTTAATTTGTTTTATGGCGGAGGAGTGTTCCCCGCATGTCTTAGCAATAAAAGGCTTTTTATTATACTACACCATCGGAGCTTTTGTTTTCTAAGCTCACGGCCCTTCGGACCAGTGAGTCTTTTGCAGAGTGACCTGCCTGCCCTGGGGATACTACAAACATCCGAGGATCCTGACGTGGGAGTCCGCTTATCCCTGCAGAGGGTTATATCTGCTCGTGTGTCCGACCTTGCCATAGAGGAGGTCCACCAACTCTGGTAAGTGTTCAATTTTATTGTTATTTGCATGCACCTGGAGTTTGGAAGTTCCCCTCGCATCCCGCCCTTCCGCCTTCCCTCTCATGTGGGTTGGGGTGGCTGAATTTTGGATGCTGGATTCCTGTCTATTGGATTCACACAATCTTTCTTCACTGAACTTTTATTTAATGAATGGACTTTCTTTATATTTATATTTTAAGAACTTTCACTATCACTTTGTGATTTAAATATTTTTTTCACATAAGTTACATTATCATTGAATAATTATTATATTGCAAGCGCACTTATTATCTTTCTTGCCCTGACCGCTCATACCTACAGCACAGACCTCTGACCCCCCATTAGGGTTGCCACCTTTTCTTCAAACCCGAACACTTTAGCGACTCACAGCAATTTTTTTTTTGGTGTATAAACTATACATATATTTTGCTATTAAATAACATTTCTATCATATGAAGTTAATAACAAGAGTCCCCCTTTACATCAGAGTCCACAGAGTTCCCCTTTTACATATGAACTCACAGAGTTCCCTTACACTGTAAGGGGGGACTCTGCAGACTCTGATGTAAGCGAGAACTCTGGGGACTCTAACATAAGGGATGCTCTGGAAACCCTAATGTAAGGGGAAACACTGAGAACTCTGATGTACGGAGAGGACTCTGATGTAAGGGGCAACACTGTAGCCTCTGGTGTAAAGGGGAACTCTGATGTAAGGGGTGCTCTGAGAACCCTGATTTACCTTAGTGTACACATTTAGAGGCAGGAGAGAGAAGGGGGGAGACTTCAGTCACAGACAGGGATGGATGGTGAGCTCTCTCACCCCTTGGTAGTCAGCACCTCTCATCTAGATGTATCTGAGGCTGCTGGACTTCAAATTTAAAGCCCACGCTTTCCTTTTCTGAGGCATAGCCCTGGGGATTGGAGTGTGGGCAAACACAGAAGGGTGGGGGCGGGAGGAAGAGGTGCAGATCGAGCCCTCTCTCCTATCCCGTCTGTGTGTGTATTTTTTTGGCGGGGGGGGGGGCGGGGGGGTGTTAGTGCTGGCTTTGGGCAGCATAAAAGAGAGTGTAACAGACACTCTCAGCTTAGACAACTGCAGGCAGCAACCCTCCTGGGAAGCCATTGTCCAG